>NC_134487.1:185780493-186011012 GCF_040206685.1 Ascaphus truei
AAAAAGCAAGGGATTTAAGCAAAGTGATTTATTTTGTACATCAACATTTCAGTTCTGAGAAAGGTCCTGTAGTAGGTCCGAAACATTAATGTACTAAATAAAATTATATATATATAATATATACTGTATGTTATGGTGGGTGAAAAAGGCAACAAGAAACCTCCACGTATTGCATATAGCAAATAAAAATATCACTTGTGAGCACATTCACATGTCTAAGACAGGGCTGCACCCTGCCTTTCACCATTATCACCTAGCATACAGTGCTCCCACTGCAGCAAGGGATTCTGGGAAATGACATGCAAATGAGCACACCATGTCACCTTTTGCCTAAAATCCATTTTTACATGATACCCTTTTAAGATTACGCTCGCTGTTAATAGAGCTTTTAAGTACAGCTTGGGATTAGATGCAAAACCAGTGAAAACACTCACAGACAGCTGTTTCAACCTTTTGAGTCTCGACAGTGTAAGGTTGGTTGTACTGGCTTTGCAATTTTCAAGGCTGGGTAGGATTTACCATACACATTTTAAGTTATGGTGGGTGAAAACGGCGACAAGAAAACTCCACCGTATAGCATAAAGCAAATAAAAAGCACATTCACATGTCTTACACAGGTCTGCAACCCTGCTTTCACCATTATCACCTAGCATACAGTGCTCCCACTGCAGCAAGGGATTCTGGAATTGACTCGCAAATGAGCACACAATGTGTCACCTTTTGCCTGAAAACCATTTTTACATGGCTTTTACTGGCTTTGCATTTATATTGCACGTAGCAAAAGTGGCACTGCAATTTAAAAGAACAAGAATTGCTGTATGAAGAAGCTAGTACCTTCTCTATGGTACAAAGTGTTTTCCAAAAGTAGTAACAGAAGTGTAATTATAATAATAATAATAATAATAATAATCTTTTATTTATTATTCACACTTTTCTACTTAATTAAAACAAAAGGTGATGTTATGGTGAGGTTATGGCAACCACCATGGATAAAGAATGATGAGCATCATAAACGATGTGGATTATGTAGTAATAAAGGAGGGCACTAAGTGTGATGGATCATGCTATAGAATAGGTTCTCAACCCAGTGTTCGCTCCCTGTGCCGGTATCATTGTCTGTAGAGTGCTATGAGTAGTGCAACACTGTACAAGAAAAACATAATGGTATATTATTATAAGTATAAAAAACAATACACAGACAATGATCTCAGTGGCATAACAGGATTTCCAATACACTGCAGGTGCATAGCTAGTGTTGGTATCTATAGGCATTGCTCTGCAGGCCACGCTAGCAGTTGCTGATACATACCTGGCTGTTACTTTTTCAGAGACTTTGCCACAGAGTACTTAACATGTGACTGCCGCCTGCGCTGGGTGGCATCGTGGGCTAAAAACGTCTCGGCTCAAGTTTCTGACAGGACGCTGTGTGTGTATCCGAGTGCCTTGCGAGACCGGCCCCTGAGAGGCCTGAGGGAAAACCAACTGACTTGCGGTAAGTAAATCCAAAGAACTGCATGAAAACATAGGGGACCGGACACTGCCATGTAATCTATAATACTAACTCTTTCAGTACTGGAAGGATCCGCAATGGTTTGAATAAAAAGTAGTGTAAAAAAAAAGAAAGAAACTGCATTTAAAAAAATGCTATTATCTCAAATTGTATTATATAGCATTATGCTAATAATATATATATATATATATATATATATATATTTATTTAGTATGCATATTATTATATGATACAATTTTGAGATAATAGCATTTTTTTAAATGCAGTTTCTTTTTTTTTACACTACTTATATATATATATATATATATATATATATATATATATATATATATTTGTGTGAAAAAGAAAGTACATCCTCTTTGAATTCTATGGTTTTACATATCAGGTCATAATAACAATCATCTGTTCCTTAGCAGGTCTAAAAATTAGGTAAATACAACCTCAGATGAACACATGACATATTACACCGTGTCATGATTTATTTAATAAAAATAAAGACAAAATGGAGAAGCTATGTGTGAAAAACTAAGTACACCCTTACTGCTTCCATAGGAATTAAGATGCTAAGTAGCAGCATTGGTTCTGCTAATCAAATGCCCTTGATTAATTGATCATCAGCAAGTGTGACCACCTCTATAAAAGCCAAAGTTTTAGCAGTTTGCTGGTCTGGAGCATTCAGGTGTGTGTTAACACAATGCCAAGGAGGAAAGACATCAGCCATGATCTTAGAGAAGCAATTGTTGCTGCCCATCAATCTGGGGAGGGTTTTAAGGCCATTTCCAAAAAAATTAAAGTCCATCATTCTACAGTGAGAAATATTATTCAAAAGTGTAAAACATTCAAGACAGTTGTCAATCTTCCCAGGAGTCGACATCCCAGCAAATTCACCCCAAGGTCAAACCGTGCAATGCTCAGAGAAATTGCAAAAAACCCAAGAGTTACATCTCAGACTCTACAGGCCTCAGTTAGCATGTTAAATGTTAATGCTCATGACAGTACAATTAGAAAAAGACTGAACAAGTATGGTTTGTTTGGAAGGGTTGCCAGGAGAAAGCCTTTTCTCTCTAAAAAGAACATCTGAACAAACCACAAGACTTCTGGAACAATATCCTTTGGACAGACGAGACCAAAGTGGAGATGTCTGGCCATAATGCACAGCGCCATGCTTGGCAAAAACCAAACACAAACACCTCATACCAACTGTCAAGCACGGTGGTGGAGGGGTGATAATTTGGGTGTGTTTGCAGCCACAGGACCTGGGAACCTTGCAGTCATTGAGTCGACCATGAACTTCTCTGTATACCAAAGTATTCTAGAGTCAAATGTGAGGCCATCTGTCCGACAGCTAAAGCTTGGCCCAAATTGGGTCAGGCAACAGGACAATGATCCCAAGCACACCAGCAAATCTACAACAGAATGGCTGAAAAAGAAAAGAATCAAGGTGTTGCAATGGCCCAGTCAAAGTCCAGACCTCAACCCGATTGAAATGCTGTGGCAGAACCTTAAGAGAGCTGTGCACAAACAAATGCCTGCAAACCTCAATGAACTGAAGCAACGTTGTAAAGAAGAGTAGGCCAAAATTCCTCCACAACGATGTGAGAGACTGATAAAGTCATACAGAAAACAATTACTTCAAGTTATTGCTGCTAAAGGTGGTTCTACAAGCTATTGAATCATAAGGTGTACTTCGTTTTTCACACATGGCTTCTCCATTTTGGTTTTATTTTTGTTAAATAAATCATGACACGGTGTAATATGTAATGTGTTTTTGTTCATCTGAGGTTGTATTTACCTAATTTTTAGACCTGCTAAGGAACAGATAATTGTTATTATGTCCTGATATGTAAAACCATAGAATTCAAAGAGGGTGTACTTTCTTTTTCACACAACTGTATATATACATATATATCCTAATAAGGACCGAATCATTGATCTTTGACAAATACATTCCGACATTTGCAGAAAGCCCTGTGAGTGTTGCTTTGTCCTTTAAACTCTCTATACATGCACATGCGTGAGTGTATGTATGTATGTATGTGTATAGGTATACAATAATATATATTTCCAGCATCGGCACTGATGGAAGTCTGTTTTGGGCTGAAATGCCATCCAGCCCTGATAAAGGTTTATATTAGACTGAGATGTTGAGTGTGAATATTTACACGTACACGCAAGTTTGTTTATTACGTAGCACCTCTGGATTGGGAAACAATTAAACTTAGACCTACAAATTCTATGTAACCTGCACCAGTATATAAGAATGACGTAATACTTATTTATATAACTATATATGTATTTACTTATTTTATTATCACTGGGGAGAGTTAGCCAGTACTATTGAAATATTGTACAGGCATACCCCGGTTTATGGACACTCACTTTAAGTACACTCGCGAGTAAGGACATATCGCCCAATAGGCAAACGGCAGCTCACGCATGCGCCTGTCATCATGTCCTGAACAACAATACCGCTTCCCTACCTGTACCGAAGCTGCGCGCAAGCGGGGAGACTATAGAGCCTGGTACAAATGCGTTATTTACATCAGTTATGCACATATGTGACGATTGCAGTACAGTACATGCATCAATAAGTGGGAAAAAGGTAGTGCTTCACTTTAAGTACATTTTCGCTTTACATACATGCTCCGGTTCCATTGCGTACGTTAATGCGGGGTATGCCTGTATGTAGTTTTGCATAACATGGTACCACAAACATATTCTATAGGTGCTAATCCTTTACTTTCTGTTCATAGAAGGGACCCCAGAGCTTCACACGCACCTGCTCATCCCGTCCCTACGGCAAGTCGTATTTCAAGGGGACCGCTTGCCCATCCAGTGCACGGCCAGTTACTTGGGTAACGGCAGCCAAATCAGCTGGTACCACAATGGGCAGCAGGTAGCGGCGGATATGGAAATGGGCGTAATACTAGAGGAGACCATCATCCATGACTGCACCTTCATTTCTAGGTACTAGATACCAGGTTGTTATTACTTCTACAGTGCTCCCTTTCACTCTTCCCTACAGTGTTCACTTTACCGACTATCGTCTCACCTTTAAGGTTCACTTGAAAAGTCCCATTTTAAAACCGCAATCCATGCTGCCCATATATATATATATATATATATATATATATATATATATATATATACTGGGGGGGGGGGAGTTTTTGAACCCCAATGACAATTACAGAAACTCCATAGTTTTTCCATGATAACCTTCTTGAAATATCGTATTTTCTTAAATATCCAGTAGGGTTTATTTGAACAAATTCCATGTCTCTTGAAACAAAATGATGTATGAATTAGACAAAAAATAGTAATTAAGATTCAGGGTATGTGCAAAAGTAAGTGAAACCCTGGTTTTATCAGTTAAATTAAAGTGGATAATTAGAATCATATGTTTAAATAATTAGGTAGATCTTATGGGGTAAATTTGGGAGGCCACACACTATATAAAGTTCAGAAACTTTGTGAGTTTGGTCTTCACCATACAGGTGTGTGGAAACACATATTGTCATGGTCAAAATAAATCTCTGAAGACCTCAGAAAAGCAGTTATTGATGCTCATCAGTATAGAAATAGTTACAAATCCATTTCTAATGATTTGGGGCTCCACCAATCCACTGTCAGACAGCCTACAAATGGAGAAAGGTCAAGGCCACAGTCACTCTACCCAGGAGCGGTTGTCCTACCAAAATCTCTCCAAGAACAAACCAACAAATCATCCAGGACGTCACAATGAACTCCAGAATAACATCTGCAGACCACTCTCACCTTGCCTTATGTGAGTGTTCCTGACTCAAGTCACAGAAAAAGACTGAACAAGAATGGTGTTCATGGAAGGATAGTCAGGAGGAAACCACTGCTCTCTAAACAGAGTATTGCTGCCCATCTGAAGTTCGTCAAAGAGCACATAGATGATCCACAAGACTTTTGGAACAATTTTCTCTGGACAGACGAGTCAAAAGTAGAACTTTTTGGCATCAATGAGAAATGTTGTTTGGCTAACCCAACACTGCGTTTGAACAGAAGAACCATATTACTTCGGTTCAACATAGACTTTCAATTTTAGAATGGCAGATTTGAATAAACTAAGGAATAATCTACAAGGAATAAATTGGGATGATGTTTTTGTAGGAAAAAATGTGGAAGCTAATATAGGACCCTTTCAGTGAGAGGATGGGCAAACAAATTATTGGAGATAAGGAAAAAGCTTAGGTATTCAAAAAAAATCTTTGCCTCTGTATTTACCAGGGAAGAATCAATTGCAATAATAGTGCCACAGGAGGAAGCCACAAGCTCTATATTAACGAACAATTGGTTAACTGAGGAAGAAGTTCATAGGTGGCTTGATAAAATGAAAGTAAATAAAGCATCTGGCCCCAGTGGCATACATTCAAGAGTTCTTAAGAACTAAGTTCAATAAAAGCCAAATCATTACAGTTAATATTCAAGGACTCCATTTCCACAGGCTCGGTACCACAAGATTGGTATAAAGCAGATGTGTCATGGAACAGGTATACCCCTGTCTACATTTCTGTTTCACACCCCCCCCCCTGTTTCCTCGCAGCCCTGGTTGATCAGCTTTTTAGTGCCAGCTGTATGTGTTTGGCTCTGCACACAAATACAGTGCCATTTCCCCTCACCCAGCAGCTTGCTGTATTTAAGATGCAACATTATTGATACATGTTGTAGCTCCCCCAGACACTCCTGTAAGTTGTCATGGCAGCCCCAGCCTTTCTCTCTAATGGGCTAGTCTGCTTTCTCCCCCTCTGTTCTGCCCACAGATGGTCTGTCCCCAGACTATCTTACTGCCCAGCATACATTGCTTTTTCCTTTTCCACCTTTGCTCTGGACTCGTGAGTACCTCTCTGTAACCCCTGTAATGGTGCTGCAGGATTATCTTTTCACCTCCCTTTACTACTAAGCACACACAGAGATCTTTCGACCTACACCTCTACACAAGATACTGTATTTCCCTGCTTTCTCCAAAATAAAGTAAGAAAAGAAACAGACCTTGTCGTGCTTGGAAAAGAGGGCGAGTTGACACTATCTGAGCTAAGTCATCACCACGTGACCCTCTGGCTTCCAGAATAGTGAAAAGATATCGTGTGCCTTACAGACACTTACAGGAGCTGCTACTCCAGACTCCATGACAATATAGAGAAGCCTCTACAGCAGTACAAGCAAGCAGCTTACACAGCTAATACAGAGCAGCCTCTACACCACACAAAGGAAGCACCAAGTAGCTCAAACTGCAAGCAGCCTGCAGCCTTAACAGACAAGCAGCAGCCTGCACTGCACAGCAGCCTTGCAACAAACAGTGCTTCTTACACAAAACCTAACTGCCTTTTTCTCTGTCTGAGTTCACCCTCTGCACAGCCCTATAGTGAGGAGCCACCTTCCCACCTACCCCTGCGCACGTTCCCACGGCCAGCGCCATCAAGGGCCACACCGCCGGACACCCGCCAGGACACGGGTCAGAGCCAACGGACACCTGTGAGTACAGCTACCCCTACGCTGCACGCTGCAGGACACCGCTCGGCATCATCTGAGACAGACGCCCATCGCTGACAAGGTAAAAGACCGCACGCCACATGCACTGGCAAAAGGCCTACACACACCTACAGCATGGCAGAACTCAGAGCCTCTCCAGACATCACGCAGGAAAGCGATCACTCAGACACAGAGACCGCTGCGCAAGTGCAACAGGCGCGGGCAGGCTTAAGGCCCAAATGGACAGTCACACTGACACAAAAGGCCCGTGAAAAATATGAGACTGACATTGATGCACACTGCGAAAGGTTAGAGAAGGCCTGGGAGGACACTGGTCGTGAAATATGTAACGTTGCAAGTACTAGTGATCAGGAGAAACAAATTAGGCAAGCTATAGCCCAATTGAGGTCAAGTCACAAACGTTACCAAATGCTGTCACAAACATATCTCGCATACCTAAAAAGAATTGACACGGAGGAAAGCCTCAGCGAACGTGACCAGCAGGAGGCAACTGACCGGGAGCGTGACGGCTTCGTGCAGACCACTGTCACTGAGGCCGAAGACCAGAGAAAGGACCTTTTGCTGGAAACTGCATCACAGCGCTCCAGCACATCCAGACACTCATCAAGGTCAGCAAGATCAGCGCAATCTAACGCATCCAGCGCAAGCACAAGCGCTACCAAGGCGCGAGCCACCGCAGAGGCCGCACGTGCCAGGGCCGAATATGGTCGAAGAGAGGCAGCCGTAAGGGCAGAAAGAGCGCGCATAGAAGAGGAGGAGCAGAACGCCGCCGCTGCCAATGCCGCTGCCAATGCCGCCGCTGCTACTGCCGCCGCTGCCAATGCCACCGCCGCTGCTACTGCCGCTGCTGCCAATTCCGCCGCTGCTGCTACTGCCGCCGCTGCCAATGCCGCCGCTGCGCGCAAAAAGGCCGAATTAGACGCGGATCTAGAGGCACTCAATCAAGAGAAGGAAGCCGCTGCCGCCATAGCCCAAGCCGAAGTCCTAGAAGCAGCTGCGAGACAGGACGGTGGGGAGCTACCGTACAGACGGATAGCCTCAGAGGATCCAGCCCGACGCACTGAAGACTACGTAAGGAGCCTCTTCAGTGTAAACACCAGCGCACCATCTCAACACGGAGGGAGTGACACCACAGACACCGAAGACTCGCTAGGACCACGAGGAGAAGACGCTGCTCTGTCAATGGCACATGCTGCCTGGGATAGCCACAGCCGCAACAGTGATCCACACGCCAGCGCGCACACGGATGCACCACAACAGGCTCGCAATCCAGGTACACCCACGCGGGAGAAAACAGCCCCTCACACTAGCCAGCAGCCATCACGCGTCCACGCCAAGGAAGAGGCGACCGCACAGACCGTCCCAGCAACTACCTCAGAACGAGACAAACACGCCGATGCCTCACGTCTGACAGACATAGCCAAGTACATGATCCGGCGCGACCTGGTACAAGCAGGGCTCATCTGCTTCGACGACCGCCCTGAGAACTACCGGACGTGGAAGTTCACGTTCAAAGACGCAATCGACAGCTTGGACTTCTCAGCAAGGGAAGAGCTCAACCTGTTAGTCAAGTTCCTGGGGAACGAATCCAGAGAGTACGCAAAAAGACTGCGGGCAGCAAACGCACATCAACCCCAAGTAGGTCTGGACCTAGTGTGGGAAAGGCTGGAAGAATCCTACGGCAGCCCCGAAGCAGTCGAGGATTCGCTCTTCAAAAGAGTCGAAAGCTTCCCCAAGATCACAACCAAAGACTACTCGAAGTTACGAGATCTTGGAGACCTGCTGCAAGAACTGGAGTTCGCAAGGAAAGGTCATTCCTTAATAGGTCTCAACGTCCTAGACTCAGCTCGTGGAGTGAGACCCATCCTGGAGAAGCTACCCTTCAACCTCCAAGAAAAATGGATCTCACAAGGCTCCAAATACAAAAGGGAGAAGCAAGTCGTCTACCCCCAAATTCTCAGTTTTCTTGAGCTTCATTCGCGAAGCAGCAAGGACGAGGAACGACCCCAGCTTCTTCTTAGGTGCGCAAACCACATACAGTGCAAGCAGCCTGAGGAACGAGAGACCAGCGACGAGATATGGTAACCCCCAGACACCCCTCTCGACTCGCAGGACGGACGTGCCCCCCACGACCCAAACTACTTCCGATCAGTCGGTCGCCGGAGACAAGGAACCAAGGGACCCAAACAGGGAATGTCCCATACACAAGAAGCCACACCCACTCAACAAGTGCTTTGGGTTCAGGATGAAGTCCCTAGAGGAACGCAAGAGGTTACTTGGAGAATTCGGAATTTGCTTCAAGTGCTGCGGTTCCACGACTCACCTAGCCAGGGACTGTAAAGAAGAGATCAAATGCACAGTGTGCGAAAGTGACAAGCATGTGACAGCGTTACACCCAGAGGCGATGACACTCCACCAACTCAAGAACCCATCCTCCGTAGCGGAGCATGGCGGGGAGAAAGAAGGAGAGTCAACATCCGTCACATCTCAGCGCACTGATGTTTGCGGAAAAGAAGGTGACAAAATGTCCTGCTCCAAAATATGCCTTGTCGCAGTGCACCCCCAGGGACAACCTGAGAAGGCTATTCGGATGTACGCAATCCTCGACGACCAGAGCAACCGATCGCTGGTCAGGTCAGAGTTCTTCGACATGTTTAACATACAAGACGGTGCTTCTCCTTACACTCTCAGAACGTGCGCAGGGCGAATGTAGACCGCAGGGAGAAGAGTGAATGGCTACACCATATGCTCAATAGACGGCAAAGTGAACATGCCCCTTCCCACACTCATCGAGTGCAGCCACATGGCCACAAACAGGGACGAGATTCCCACACCAGACATGGCACGCCATTACCCAGACCTCAAAGGAATAGCCAACTACATCCGGCCGGTAGAACAAGGCGCCAATATCCTGCTGCTGCTCGGTAGGGACATCATGAGGGTACATAAAGTCCGTAAACAGCATAACGGACCCCACAACGCGCCATACGCCCAAAGACTCGACCTAGGATGGGTGATAGTGGGCAACTCGTGCACCAACAAAGAGCACGGGCAAGACTACGTTGATGCCCGTAGAACGGTGGTGACAGAATGTGGACACACATCTCTCTCTGAACCATGTCTTGGCCATCTCCAAGTGACCGAAGGGCCAAGTGAAGAGAAGAGACAAGTTCATACTCCTGAGACCAACAAAATCATCCTCGCATCAGAGGGATGTGACAATGGCCTAGGATGCTCAGCAGTCCAGACAGCTAAGGATGACGAGTCGATTCCACCGAAGGAAGAAAGTAACCTCCCAAAGGTGACCGACAAAGGGATCGTCCAAAAGGTAACGAACGATCAAACAGTCCTCTCGCGAGCAGTGACACGACTAAGACGTACAGTTGTTCCTCTCCACAGAGTATCAAGCGACAAAGCAACCAACTGCCACGGCTGGCATAGCCGCAAAAGATTGCGCCCCACAGGTGAAGCCACAGTGTCAAAAGGACTGTCCTCTCACACACCCAAAAGGAGACAGCCACAGAGACATTTCATAAAGGGTTTTACTAGGGCAAAAGAGACTGTTCTTCGTTAAGTCCGGGGAGACAATAACCTCCCGATGGCAGTCAACAAAGAGACACAAAAGCGTTTCACCAAACTACGCGGAGATGTTCTCGTGCAAGAGAAATGTACCGATGAACTACAGTGCACAGCGTTCCAGACAACAAGGAACGATGACAAGCAAACACCATCAAGGGAAGATAGAGGATTCCCAAAGTTAACAGTCAAGGAGCTCTCTAAAGACGGACTATGCAGTTGGGTGACTCCGCTACCAGTCCGTTCACCAAAAAGACGCCTCCTGAACAATAGAGAACCTGTTATCTCTAGGCTCACTTCGCTCCGCCGCAACCCACAAAGGGAGCCGGAGACCAAAAGCAACTTTGTGGCCTTCATCCAGAAGATATCCTTTACTGGCCACGCAAAGCCAGCACCTCTAATGGAGGAAGGTGAAGAATGTCGGTACCTCCAATCACCTGGGGCCTACCACCCTCAGGAACCCGATCAAATCCGGGTAATGTTCAACCCTAGCGCTCAGCTCCAGGGAGTCTCCCTGAACGACGCCCTCCTCACTGGACCAGACTTGACGATCAGTCTTCCAGGGACATTAATCCGCTTTCGCATGGAACCAAAAGCCATCTCCTCCCGCCAAACGCCAGGTGATAGGATGACAAACTACCATGACTGGCACATCCATGGGGTGATGCACTCTGTAGAGAAGACTACAGAGTCAAAGGGACTGTTCTCTCACAAAGTTGAAAGGAAACAGTGCCAGAGACTTTCACAAAAAGACATTGTGGTGAAACCAGCAAACCTGGAGCGGTTCATCCACCCAATATCCCTTACTAAAAGACTTTGCCAAGGGATTTCAACGCCAGTGGTACCGGCCGGTATCACCTCGTTATGTGGACATGGACTTTGCATTATGTTGTTATGTTATGTTTGCATTGCACATATGTTCCACATAGCCTGTCATATAGTGGTATCTACAGATACCAGACGGGGAGTGTCATGGAACAGGTATACCCCTGTCTACATTTCTGTTTCACCCCCCCCCCCCCCTGTTTCCTCGCAGCCCTGCTTGTCAGATTTTTAGTGCCAGCTGTATGTGTTTGGCTCAGCACACAAATACAGTGCCATTTCCCCTCACCCAGCAGCTTGCTGTATTTAAGATGCAACATTACTGATACATGTTGTATCTCCCCCAGACACTCCTGTGAGTTGTCATGGCAGCCCCAGCCTTTCTCTCTAATGGGCTAGTCTGCTTTCTCCCCCTCTGTTCTGCCCACAGATGGTCTGTCCCCAGACTATCTTACTGCCCAGCATACATTGCTTTTTCCTTTTCCACCTTTGCTCTGGACTCGTGAGTACCTCTCTGTAACCCCTGTAATGGTGCTGCAGGATTATCTTTTCACCTCCCTTTACTACTAAGCACACACAGAGATATTTAGACCTACACCTCTACACAAGATACTGTATTTCCCTGCTTTCTCCAAAATAAAGTAAGAAAAGAAACAGACATTGTCGTGCTTGGAAAAGAGGGCGAGTTGACACTATCTGAGCTAAGTCATCACCACGTGACCCTCTGGCTTCCAGAATAAGATGTGGTGCCTATATTTAAAAAAGGTGCTAGATAACAACCGGGGAATTACAGACCTGTAAGCCTGACTTCAATAGTGATTAAGCTATTTGAATGTTTAGTATGAGATAATATTCAGGAATACCGAATGGAAAACAACATTATTAGTAATAGTCAGCATGGATTTATGAAGGATAGATCATGCCAAACTAACATTATTAGTTTCTTTGAGGAGGTAATAGAAATTTAGACCACTGTAATGCAGTTGATGATTGATTTACTTAGATTTTGCAAAGAGGTTAGTGTACAAAATAAAGCAAATTGAACTCAGTAAAAATATTTGCACCTGGATGGAAAACTGGTTGAAGGACAGACAACAGAGATTTGCCATAAATGGAACTTTCAGGTTGGGCTAAAGTTGTGAGTGGAGTACCTCAGGGATCGTTACTGGGGCACCTGCTTTTTAACTTGTTTATTAATAACCTTGAGGTTGGCATAGAGAACAAAGTCTCCATCTTTGCTGATGACACTAAATTGTGTAAGGTAGTAGAATCTGAGTAGAATTAGATTTCTCTCCAGAACGACTTGGATAGACTGGAAACCTGGGCAGGTAAATAGCAGATGAGGTTTAATACAGATAAATGTAAGGTTATGCATTTGGGAAACAAGAATAGACAGGCGACTTTCAAATTAAATGGGGATAAATTAGGGGAATCCTTGATGGAGGATTTCTTGATATACACCATTCTGACCCTTGCGTTCTGCTCAAGGATATCTTCTCTCTACCCCTTTTATGTCTAAAGCCCTCTCCCATCTTAATCCTTTCTCACTGACTGCCCCATACCTCTGGAATGCCATTCCCCTCAATTTCTGGCTAGCACCCTCTCTATCCACCTTTAAGACCCATCTTAAAACACACCTCCTTATCAAATCATATGAGTAGGTCTGTGGCTGATACTTTACACCTCATACATCGACCTTGGCCCCTTGCAGTCACACTTACCAGAACACCTTCATACTGTCTCTGTACATTCTTCCTACTTACCAATTAGATTGTGAGCTCTTCGGGGCAGGGACTCCTTTTACCAAGTGTCACTTTTATGTCTGAAGCACTTCTTCCCATTATGTGTTTTTTATATTATTTGTTATTTATATGATTGTCATTGTACTGCAGTGAAGCGCTATGTACATTAATGGCACTATATAAATAAAGATATACATACATACATACAAAGATATACATACATTTATGAGGAGATGCTAGCTAAATTAGATTTGTTTAAATTAGAAAAGAGGTGTCTTAGAGGGGATATGATAAATATATACAAATATATTCGGGGATAGTACAAGGAGCTTTCAAAAGAACTATTCACCCCAAGGGCAGTACAAAGGACACAGGGTCATCCCATAAGGTTGTAGGAAAGGAGATTTTACCAGCTACAAAGGAAAGGGTTATTTACAGAAAGGGTAGTTAAAATGTGGAATTCATTACCCATGGAGAGGGTGATGGCAGATACAATACATATGTTAAAAAAAGGTTGGACATCTTTTTAGAAAATAAAGGTATACAGGGATATTCCAAATAAGTAAACATGAGAAGAATGTTGATCCAGGGAGAAATCTGATTACCAATTCTTGATGTCAGGTAGGAATTTATTTTCAAAAACATACAGGACACCTACAAGCTCATATTGAACCCCCAAAATAACCACAACATACATATAAGCATATAAGTGTCACAGAGGAGTGCTACTGAGCATGGCAATATATATTTAAAACCAGAGACAGAACATGAAACACAAACAGAGCTCAGTGCACATCCAGTGAAACTTATACACGGTACAGTGCCTAAATATATATGTATAGATATCTATTAAATAAAATGGTCTTTTAGTTTAACATTTTGGCCAAAGTGTTGTAAGCCCTTGAGCCACTACACGGCAGACCACATCTCAAGGGTACCTAACACTAATATAAATTCTTAATAACCTGTGCATTACTAGGAAGAATGATAGAATAATAAATCTGTCAAAATTAGTTGCATGGTTCTAAGTCTGATTGAAGCTCTTATTAACCTGTACATTACCAGGAAAAGCACTCTGTATTAGATTTGTCACACTCAAACAGCAAGCAAGCAAGTTCCCCTGAGACTGGGAGATGCAATGGAGTGAGCTTTTAACCATTTAAATGTGAGAGGGGGTGAGCTTCAACTAGGTAGGAGGAGCCACCCTCCAATCAGCTAAGACCAGCTGAACAAGAATTGTAAAACATACAGGACACCTACAAGGAATTTATGTTCCCCTTATGAGATATCATTGGATGATATTTCACTGGGGTTTTTTGTTTGTCTTCCTCTGGATCAATATACTGTAAGTAAGGATATAGGATAAAGAATTTGTCGTCTAAATTTAGCATAGGTTGAACTTGACGGACATATGGTTTTTTTTAACCTCATCTACTTTGTAACTACTATGTAACTGTGTAACCTCATCCCAACCGTCAAGCAAGGTGGTGGGAATGTGATGGTTTTGGGGCTGCTTTGCACCCTCAGGAGCTGGACATCTTGCCGTCAATGACACAACCATGAATTCTGCATTGTATCAGAAGATTCTAGAGGAGAATGTCAGGCCATCCGTCCATGAGCTGAAGCTGATGCGAAAGTGTGTCTTTCAGCAAAACCATGATCCTAAACACGCAAGCAGATCTACAAAAGAACTATGCTCTATTTCTCTTGTGATCTACAAAAGAATGACTGCAGAAGAAGTAATTCCGCGTTGTAGAATGGCCTAGTCAAAGTCCGAACCTAAACCCATCGAAATGTTGTGGCAGGACCTGAAGCGAGCTCTCCATGCAAGGAAGCCCTGAAATGTCACGGAGTTCAAGCAGTTCTGTAAGGAGGAATGGGCCCAAATTCCTCAAAACCGATGTGAAAGACTGACCAGCAGTTACAGGAAACGCTTAGTTGAAGTCATTGCTGCTCAAGGTTCACATACTTTTTCGCACATGTACAGTATATTAAATGTTGAATCATTTGTGGATAAATAAATGTTGAAAACGTATCATGTTTTTGTGTCATTTGTTTGATCAGATTATCTTTATCTATTATTAAGACTTAGATTAAGATCTAATAACATTGTAGGTTTGAAATATGTGACAATTCTAAGGGGTTCACAAACCTTTTCTCGCCACTGTGTATAGCAAATAAAAATATAACTTGTGAGTGCATTCAAGCCTGACTTTCTCCATTATCTCTTGGAATGCTTCCACTGCAGGCAGGGATTCTGGGTAATGACATGCAAATGAGCACTCTGTGTCACCTTTTGCGTCTTCACCATGTTAACATGAAACCCGCTAAGCTTATGCCTGCCACATTACACAGCTCTTCAGCACAGCTTGCATTAAAGAATTGCATAGCCAGTTAACCTACCCTCAGGCAACTACATATATATACAGTACAATATATATATTTTTAACCTTATTTGAAACCAGGGGTCTCCAGAGCTGAACTGTACACCCTTACCCCCCCCCCCCCTCCCTTACCCCAGTTCATGAGATATTACATTTTGAAATTCCCTTACAAGAATTCATGTCTGGGTGAAACAAAATGGCTACCAGCATCAGCTTCACTCTGGCAGCCAATAGAAAGCTGATACTTCACCGTGAGATTACAGTTTCCCATTATGTGACCCTCAGCTGTCTTTGTCTTTTCTTGCAAGTAGTCAAAAGTAATACATGAAATATCTCTCGGCAATCAGGGTGGTGGGGGCTTCTGCAGACTAGAGTGCCGCGGTTCAACTCCAGAGGACCCTTGAGTAAAAAAACAAATACTTGATTTTGGAGTGGCTAGCTTTAACATGATTGTGATGTCACTGTTGACGGGAACTGAAGTGGAAGAGACTTCTCTTCCAATTAGATTGCGTTGAGTGCTCCAACCCCATCTCCCCTAGCAAACGAGTAGAAATCCATGACATAGCTACTACATCATGGGGCCCCTGGAGTGCCAGATCTCATGTTGTGGTAGCTACGTCATGGGGCCCCTGGAGTGCCAGACCTCATGGTGAGGTAGCTACGTCATGGGGCCCCTGGAGTGCCAGACCTCATGGTGAGGTAGCTACGTCATGGAGCCCCTGGAGTGCCAGACCTCATGGTGAGGTAGCTACGTCATGGGGCTCCTGGAGTGCCAGACCTCATGGTGAGGTAGCTACGTCATGGGGCCCCTGGAGTGCCAGACCTCATGGTGAGGTAGCTACGTCATGGGGCCCCTGGAGTGCTAGACCTCATGGTGAGGTAGCTACGTCATGGGGCCCCTGGAGTGCCAGACCTCATGGTGAGGTAGCTACGTCATGGGGCCCCTGGAGTGCCAGACCTCATGGTGAGGTAGCTACGTCATGGGGCCCCTGGAGTGCCAGACCTCATGGTGAGGTAGCTACATCATGGGGCCCCTGGAGTGCCAGACCTCATGGTGAGGTAGCTACATCATGGGGCCCCTGGAGTGCCAGACCTCATGGTGAGGTAGTTACATCATGGGGCCCCTGGAGTGCCAGACCTCATGGTGTGGTAGCTACATCATGGGGCCCCTGTAGTGCCAGACCTCATGGTGAGGTAGCTACATCATGGGGCCCCTGGAGTGCCAGACCTCATGGTGAGGTAGCTACATCATGGGGCCCCTGGAGTGCCAGACCTCATGGTGAGGTAGCTACATCATGGGGCCCCTGGAGTGCCAGACCTCATGGTGTGGTAGCTACATCATGGGGCCCCTGGAGTGCCAGACCTCATGGTGTGGTAGCTACATCATGGGGCCCCTGGAGTGCCAGACCTCATGGTGAGGTAGCTACATCATGGGGCCCCTGAAGTGCCAGAACTCATGGTGTGGTAGCTACATCATGGGGCCCCTGGAGTGCCAGACCTCATGGTGTGGTAGTTACATCATGGGGCCCCTGGAGTGCCAGACCTCATGGTGTGGTAGCTACGTCATGGGGCCCCTGGAGTGCCACACCTCATGGTGAGGTAGCTACGTCATGGGACCCCTGGAGTGCCAGACCTCATGGTGAGGTAGCTACGTCATGGGGCCCCTGGAGTGCCAGACCTCATGGTGAGGTAGCTACATCATGGGGCCCTGGAGTGCCAGATCTCATGGTGAGGTAGCTACATCATGGGCCCCTGGAGTGCCAGACCACATGGTGAGGTAGCTACATCATGGGGCCCCTGGAGTGCCAGACCTCATGGTGTGGTAGCTACATCATGGGGCCCCTGGAGTGCCAGACCTCATGGTGAGGTAGCTACATCATGGGGCCCCTGGAGTGCCAGACCTCATGGTGAGGTAGCTACATCATGGGGCCCCTGGAGTGCCAGACCTCATGGTGTGGTAGCTACATCATGGGGCCCCTGGAGTGCCAGACCTCATGGTGAGGTAGCTATATCATGGGGCTAAAGACGGTTTTTCAATAGCAGATTTGGAGATATCAATAAACGCGCTTCCCTCTCGGCAAATACTGTACACCCACATGTTGTGCATACCATTTAAAGGCTCAATGATCCGCCCTTCCCTTGTATCGCTAAACCAATAACTTGAGACCACCGTTGGAAGAAAAGATCACAGCTTTTATTTTAACATCCACTGTTAAAACCCACCAGCCTGCCCGACAGCCCAGCATGATGCTTGTGATAGGGAGGAATAACCTCGCCGAGCTCGCCGGTTCAAATCCCAGTGTCAGCTACTTGTGACCTTGAGCAAGTCATTTTATCTCCCTGTGCCTCGGGCACCAAAAGCATACAGTAGCTTGTAAACTCTACAACAGGGACCCGTGCCTGCAAACATTCTATGTACAGCGCTGCGTACACTGTCAGCTCCATACAAGAAAAAAAACATTATTATTATCCATCCTAAACTGACAATTAGGCTGTTGCTGCCCGTGCAGTCTCTTGCTTTGTTTGCATGTGGTCACTGATCTTTCCTAGTAATCAGACTGTAAAATCTGTAATGTTTTCATCCTCTCGCTGGTTAAATGCCCCCACTAGACTATTCGCTGCATTCGCTAATGCTGCAAATGTTAATTTCAGCTAAAAAGATGGCAAAATACAAAGTGAGGGTTTTTCATGCGTGCGAACTTCCCAAAAAATTGTTTTCTGGAATTTTTCAGAAAACTTAGTATGAAGATTGACAAACTGAACTGGGACAGCAAGGGATGCATTGTAATGCTATTTTCTTTTAGAGAAAGCATATATTCCATTTTATATATCACCATAAAACAACTTTTCTTTTTTACATAATGTTGATTCAATCTATAGAGGGCATCACCATTAGACAATAGTTGGCAGGAATTTTATCATGCCAATATAAATTTGGAGATTAAAGCTGTTACCCCATTAATGCCACAGCAGAGAAAAGGTCAGAATGATTGAAGACAGACAAAAAGATGTTTAAAGTTGAGCACAGGAATGATGTAAAATGTATGTCCCATTTAAAATGTATGTATCATGTAAAATGCAAGTATATGTCATGTAGAATGAATGTATTTATGTAACGTGTAAAATGTATGGATGTGTTATGTCAAATGTATGTATTTATGTAACGTACACACACAGCCCCTATAAGCTCAGGACCCAAACCCACCATACATATGTGTGTTGAAAGGAGTGCTTCTGGGATTGTGACCTAATGTATACAACAAAAGACAAAAAGCCCCAGTGCTACATCCAACATGACACATTATATAGTTACATTCTTATCTCTTTATCTTCTCATAAGTAAGTTCACTTACTGTAGGCAAATTGTTTGGCCAATGTATTTTTAAGCCTGTAACCACGCCACAGTATACCCTTTTTACAGTTTCTAATACTACCTGCAAACCCTCTCTTAACCTCTTTGTTGAAATTTACAAACACACCAACCCCTGCAAGCTCAGAACCCAAACCCACTACACCATGCATGTATTTCTGTAACATGTAAAATGCATGGATGTGATATGTAAAATGTATGTATTTATGTAACATGTATGTAACATGGAAAATGAATGTATTTATGTTGGCATCATGTAACATAGATGTCTTAAGTAAAACGCATGCATGAATTTCAGTTCTAGAGTCAGGGTTTGCAGTTCCATGTTGTATATGAGTTAAGGAGACCAGGAATGTCTTGTTTACATTTGGTGTCTGCGTTTAAATTTAGAAAACGGTTCTGGTATTACGGCTGTGCATCCTGCTGACTCCAGCGCTAATAAACTGTTTATTCCTAGCTAGCAAATCAGCCATTTCCTCTCAGCGTGGAGGCATATCCTGTACGTTCAGGGGCTCCGATGCTATCGGATGTGCAATTCTACTGCCAAGGTGCTGTAAGAAACGTAGCAATTGACGGCAGATAAGATCCACTTGGCCCACCTAGTCTGTACATTTTCTATTGTTACTGTCCAGGCAGGAAAGACTTGAGTATACACGTGTTACACAAATCTTCAAGCCTTATCCAGTGTGAAGACCTCATACAGCAGAGGTGGGCAACCTATTTTTCAATGTAGCCACAGGTGTGGCGAATGAGAAGTGAAAATCGCCACACCATGTAAAAACTGAGAAATTAGGTTGCTCAATTGAACATTTAAAACAACACACATTGTTTGTCTGCTTCACTCACCTCAGCACTATCACCTGCTGCTGCTTCACTCACCTCAGCACTATCACTTGGTGCTGCTTCACTCACCTCAGCCGATCACCTGCTGCTGGTTCACTTCGCTGACTCATTCAGAAAGCGGAAAACAGCACAAGCCGCCATGAAAAAGTTTATTTTACTATGGGAGCTGGCAAACTCAAATTCACCACACTTTCATGGCCAATTTGCCACTTGTGGCGATTGGCGACAGGGTTTCCCATCTCGATCATACAGTATGTACGTTTTTAGCTTCCAGTTCTGTTTTACCAGGAATCTTCCTTAACATGTACAGTTCCCTAAAGACGTACCCAGCACGGCCCTGATATGCCATATGTCACAGACACTTTCTTGTTTTTTAAGGGCAGGCTCCTCCACTTCCGTTTTCATCATCCGGGACCTGCTTCAATCATGTGATCTCTCTTGGAGCGATCACCTGGTGTGCAAGGGCCGGGGTCCAATGGCATTCTGGTGCCGCAGGAACCCTGGCACTGTAAAGGTTAAGCTTACAAGCGGTTGCATTGTGCTTGCTTTAATGCAGCAAACTGAAGCTATAAGAAAAGGCCCTATTACAAATCACAAGCTAAACATGAATACACTAAGGCTGCCTATATACCCCGAAGTAGCTCCATTAAAGTCTATGGAGATTTTTAGCCAAAAACCGCCACATCAGTGTATATAGAATGAGGCTGTAAGAATGTTAATTTGTATGTCCACGCCCAAAACTTGAACATCTGAGTGCTGTTATATTATTTCAAAAGACTGGAACTGTCCTAAAACCTTTGTGAGATATGGGATGCCTTTGGAGTGTTTTTTTTTGCTGGACTCTGTAAGTTGGAACCTAATCTTGAGTTCCATGTTTAAGTGCTTCAGTATATAAATGGACAATACATCTGTTCTTCCTCTCAGTGGCTTGGTTTACCATACAAGCATTCATTTGAAAGGTTCAGCACCCTGATAACACTCACTGACATTTCCATAGCTGTCTATTTGCTCAGTGATATGCATTCGTCACCTTAACCTCTCCCACTAATTTGTGCTCTCTTAAAATCTCTAGCCCACCATCTTCCATCTCCTATCCAACCTCCACCTAAAATTCAGTTAAAGTCCTCCTCCCATCCACTTTTTCCATCCAATCTTCAAACATAGTCCACAGCCCCATGTCTTCTCAATCCAGTTTCCATTTCTCCCATCCCTTTACCCAGCATGTGTCACCGTCTCGCTGTCAGCCCCACCACTGACTCCTGTCTCTTCACTATCTCCCACCAGTGAGCTGATCCTTTCCAATATCCTTCTGTCTGCCAACGGAGAGTGGGAGTGCACCGTATCCATGGACCAGGGCAACGTCAGCAAGAAAGTGGAGCTGGTGGTTCTGGAGACCTCTGCATCCTACTGTCCATCTGAGAGAGTGGTCAACAACAGAGGAGATTTCAGGTACTTCTTTCCTACATCACTGTGCAGTGCCTAGTTTATCCCTTCAAAACGGTGAACAAGATAATATAGTCGCTGTATTAATCCTGTTGAATACATTGTAGAAAATGTATTAACAAATCTAGTGTCCGTGCACCTTTTTAGTGAATTTTACATTTTACTGTATCTGGAAAAGCCTTAGGATGAGATATGGGCGAATCTGTCCAAATCCGATTCCCGGATCTTCTCGCGTTTCCCCCCCAAAATCCGTTTCATGGTGTAAACTCCGCAAACTGATTTGGCCGGTTTTAATCCGCGCGGCTTCATTGAAAAACCGCCATTGGATACAATGTGTTGACTGATTTGTAAAATCCAATCCGCGGATTCAGCAATCCCTAGAATCCACCAATGGATTGCAGAATCCGCAGAATGCATTGGCAATAATAATAAACAAAGCCTCAACGCAAATCACTCTTTTTGAGATTGATCCGCTGAAATCCGCAGACCAAAGAAACCGGCCAATCCGCTGCGGATCCAAATACGCCAAAAAAATATGCCCATCTCTACTTAGGAACTGAACTGCTTCCATTTATCAATATTAGTCCTGTTAATTACATTGCAGAAAATGTATAAACAAACACAGTGTATCTGTTAATATTCTAATAGTGACCACGTTTTATGGAGATGAACGCTAACTTCATCAGGTCTGTGATAATAACTGAATACTCGGATGTAGTAAGTAGTGGTTAAATGCTAGGCACATCAGCAACAATGTCACAATTACGTTATAGTCCGTCATGAATAAATATTTATTGGTCCAACGGTTCAGTCCTTGCAAGGGACCAACATCTCAACTTTATTTAGTAAAGATTATCTTGAGTTCTCTTTGCTAAATGTTGATCTTGCTGTAACAACTCAAAAGGTCCCTGCAAGTAAAAGGGTCCCTTCTCTGCGACAATGAGTGGTGGCAGTGAAGGGGTTACCCGCAGCAGGTTTGGGTTAATCTGTTAGCTATTAACGGGCACTGCAGAGAAAGCTGCTTTCACATAATCTCGGCTGGCAGAATGTGTAGGGCGTAAAATTCAAGGTGTTGGAATTTTGCTTGGCTCAAGAATAAAGGCCTATACCGTGTACTGCAAGCAGCGTCTGTTCCTTTATGGAATATAAATTATTGGTAGAACCAATGTGGCTTCAATTAGGCAGGCCCTACCTCACCCCCGCACCCGCCCCTCTCGTGCCTTCTGTAGCAGAGAAGGATGTAGTTGAAGATACCAAGGGAAATTAGAGATTTGCAGAGTTTATATCCAGGCAACAGCAGTTAACGGCGCATTGTGTCTCAGCAGATGTCTAATGGAATCCTTCTATCTTCCCTTCGTCTTGTCAATTCCAATGGATTCAGCTGTATAAAAGATGGGGTCAAACGAACAAACACCATGCCTTATATATTCAGATTCACAATGCAGAATCAGTGACCAAGCTCAAACTGATAAAGCCCCAAAACATGCATATTTAAAACTTTCAAGGTTGCAGCAGATATTTCAACCACAGAGTTGGGGTTCCTGGGCTTTTTTTTTGTAGAAGTACTGATTTTTAAATGTTATTTTTTTTAGCAGTGAGACTCCATGGAAGTCTATGATATGCTGATGCTAAAAATCAGTGACACTGACCCAAGGTCCATGGGGTATTCAGAGTTCTGGACCAAATATAAACATTGAAAGGGAGAAATTCAGCAAGGTTTGGTCACTGATGCTGTGCGTGAATGGGATCTTGTGTCAAAGAGTTCAGTGCAAGGGGTAAACTCTGGGTGTTGGCAACAGTCAGTGCCGCCAACAGAAATCATGGGGCCCGGGACAAATGAAAGGAGCAGCCCCCCCCCCCGGAACCCATAGCGCACCCCCCCCCCGAACCCATAGCGCAACTACCACGAAAAAATATTTTTTAGCACACAACTTTTACTTAACTGTTTTCTTATTGGGATACAGAAAAAAACATTACAATGCAACCTGTTTATTTCTTTTTTTTCAACCAAAAGTTTTTTATTTTTGTTGAGTGCATGGTACAATAATCACATTTTCTTCCAACCCATTGTCTTATACAAATGTATCCACAACAACTCAAATTATAATTATACTCTCAAAAGACATACTAGGGATACGAACAGACCAACAAGACGTACCGACATACTACACCAGGGGG
This sequence comes from Ascaphus truei, assembly GCF_040206685.1. Lineage (NCBI taxonomy): Eukaryota > Metazoa > Chordata > Amphibia > Anura > Ascaphidae > Ascaphus > Ascaphus truei. The sequence goes on from NC_134487.1 coordinate 185,803,879, forward strand.
GGGGGGTAGAAAGGGGGGGGAGGGGAGGGGGATGCCATCGAACGATTCCAGTTCAGCTGGGCTCCACATAAGGGTTGTGGTTCTCGCTGCTTCCCGTACTTCTTGGGCTTATAGAACAGCTGATCCGCAAGATCGCATAGTGACTGCTGTCGTAGCGTTGGTTGCTGAACTCTTCTGGAGTATCTTGGCTCTTGTCTATCCTTTTCTCTGCCCCTTTTATTTATCTCCTTGTTTTGACAAACGTCTATGTCTCCCTGTCTTGTACACTTCATCCAAGGAGAACGCGTCTACAACTATTAAAGCAGTATATTGGAGGCGTTGACCCCAGGGATATCGTTCAGAGCTAGCCATGGTGACCAGACTTTGAGAAAATTTGTGCCGGTGTCGTTAACCAGACTTGTTAACTGTTCCATCCGGCAAACGAGCCAAATTCGATTTCTGATTTTTGGGATGTTTGGTGTGTCCGGTTGCTTCCACAATGCTGCGAGTTCGCACCTCAGGGCGGTTGCAAAATGTGCAATTAATTTGTGCTCCGACCTGTTTAGCCCCTGAGTGCGTCTGGCCAGCAGAAACAACCAGGGGTCCAAAGGGATCGTGCAGTCGAGAATTCTCTGAAGCCAATTTCTGATCTCCTCCCAGATTGGGAGTACCTTGGTGCAGCCCCACAGCATGTGTAGCAAGTCTGCCTGCTCCCCACATTGTTTAGGGCACAATGGGGGGTAACCTCTGACAAACTTTGATAATCGTGTTGGAGTCAGATACCACCTCATTAGGACTTTATACGCGTTCTCCTTTAATGTCGTGCAAATCGAGCTTTTAGCTGCCGCCAAGCTAATTTGATCCCAGTCTTTGTCCTCTAATGTGTCTCCTAGATCTCTTTCCCACCTGTTCCTATATTTTAATGTCACGTCAGCGTCAGGAGTTGGACAGACCACCGCTTTATACATTGTAGAGATAAGTCCCTTGGTTCCTGATCCAACAGAACAAAGCTGCTCAAAATTAGTGCGTTTAGCGCGGATGGGAAATTTGTCATAGAAAGCTCTTAGCTGGAGGTATCTAAAGAATTCTGAATTTGGAATTGACTTTTCAGACTTAATTTGCTCAAACGATTTAATCGATATTCTACCCTCCAGGTGTCGAAGGCGAGTATAACCCTTCTGTGTCCATGTAATAAAATCTTTCTTCTGCAGGCCCGGAGCGAAATCAGGGTTCCCCAAAATTGGGGTCATCAAGGAGTGTTGTCTCATCAAGACGTGCTTATATTTGCTTTTGTCCCAGACTGCCAAAGAGCTGACTACCGCGGGGAGCGGGTTTGTGAAGTCCTTGCGGACCTTGTTTGGAAGCCATATCAGGTCCTGCAATGCCACCGGGGCACAGCAGGCCGCCTCCAGCGCTACCCATCGCCTCTGGATAGGGTGGGTATGCCACTGGATGATTTGGGTTAATTGGGCCGCTCTATAGTACGACAACAGGCAAGGTACCGCTAGTCCTCCTTTTGTAGTGGGTCGAATTAGTATACTAGTTTTGATACGGGGGGTTTTATTACCCCAGATAAATTGCACCATTGCGGACTGTAACCGAAGGATCTCCTCCCTATTTATTGGGACCGGAAGAGTCTGAAATAGGTATAGTATCCTGGGTAGGAGATTCATTTTCAGTGATTGGATCTTCCCGATCCAGGATATGTTGTACCCTGCCCATTTCCGGAGATCTTCCTTCAGTGTCCGAATTAATCTGGGGTAATTCGCTTTATAAAGGGTATCTGATTGTTTTGTGATATTTATTCCTAGATATTTGATGCAGAAGGCTTGCCATTTGAATTCAAAATTTAGTGTGATCAATTTCTCAGTGGCCTTAGGTAAATTGATATACAGTGCCTCTGATTTTGCCTGGTTAATTTTAAATCCCGATATTGTATTAAATTCCCCTAGTAATTGGAAGACGTTCGGCAGAGAGGTGAGGGGCTGTGATAGAGTGAGTATCACGTCATCAGCATACAGGGCCACCTTGTGTGGCTGGTCGCTGATTTGGATTCCTGTTATATTTGGGCTGAGACGGATGTGTGCCGCCAGGGGTTCAATACAAAGCGCAAAGAGGAGGGGTGACAGGGGACAGCCCTGTCTAGTGCCGCTCTTTATCTGGAATTCTTCCGAAGGGAAGCCCTGGTGTCGGACCTTCGCCGTCGGTCCCTGATACAAAGCGAGAATTGCCTCTATCATTCTCCTTCCCAGCCCGAACGCCCCAAGCGTCGCCCTCAGGTAGGGCCAGTCTATTCTGTCGAACGCTTTTTCAGCATCTAGACTAAGCACCATAGACGGGATATGTTTTTTCTGCGCCAGATCAATTAAGTCAATAATCCGTCTGGTGTTATCAGCTGCTTGTCGACCACATATGAACCCTACTTGATCAGGATGGACCAACTTGGACAACACCTGGTTAAGGCGGTTAGCTAAAAGTTTGGAAAAGATTTTTGTACCAGAGCTTCGGGCCGCCGTCTGAAAGCATAAGGGGGAATACATATTCTATGTTGACTTTCTCTCTGAACACTTTGCGCGTAAGGGTGTTCCTTACTCCTATTCGGGAGTTCTTGGACTGGAATCCTCTCTGCCGAGACCTGTGGCTGTGGGGAGGGGATACAGAGGAAAACACATTGAGGGGACGTACATACACATATAACACTTATTGAAACATTTAAGAACTGTCGGGTGAGTGGGCGAGAATAAGCTCCCCCACTCACCTTCGTTGCCTCACTTAGGCGTGCAGCCCTGGCGGAGTCTGGGATGGCCCTCCATCCCCCTCTCCCGTCTCGAATGGCTGGCCTAAGGGGGTCTTGCATGGGCCACGCTCGGGGCTTTTCCCCTGCGCCCATGTGGAGACTCATGTTCAAGGCTTACGTGAGGGGCAACCTCCCTCCCCCCCTCCCCCAACCATGCTATCTACTATTGCAACTCCAACCTCGTACTTGTCTAAGCTATTTCTTTAACTCTTAACCCGTAAAATAACTTGTGGGGTATAACCTATTACTTGTAACTGCTAGTCCCTGCTGACTGCCTATCTTCTAGACTGCTTGTCCCTGTTCTCTTAGTGTGGTATGTGCGGTGAAGTCTCTGGGTTCGGAACTAATTTGGCCCTTAGTTAACCATCCCATCTAACCGCTTGTGTCTCTTTAAACTATGTGAGGAATCTGTGTGTTGAAGCTCTATCTATCTCATGTGGGTGTAGTGTGTGTGCTGGCAGGTCTCTGTAGCCACTGTAGATATATCAATATTTTATTAGTCTTTTCTTCTCTTTCTCTGCCGCCCGCCGTCACTGGGTGGGCCGCGTCCTGGGCCTTCCTTTGTTTGCGTCGCCCATCTCTCCTTCCCGCCGTCTTTTTGAATGACCGGCTGTGTCCTTCCCTTCCCCGCTTCTCGCGAGATTTGTGCTTCTTCTGCCGCCGGCTGTCAGGGGTTTTCCTGTCTCCTTCGTCTGCCCCCTCCAAGATGGCGTCCGCTCCGTTTCCGGTGACGTCTTTCCGTTGGGCGCCATTTGCTCTGCATCAGCCCGCGTGAGAGGATGTCTCTTCACCTGTTCCCGCGCTGATGCGCCCTCTACTTCCGTGAAGACGCCTCGTGGTGAAGCTGCTTCTGTGGTGCCATGCTGGGTGTCGTGCGTTTCACTGCGGCCGGCCATTTTCCTTTCCAGGTAAGGTTTTACCTTTTGCAGGCTTGAGGACTTTCTGGGTAGACCTTTTTCTCCACTTGTGGCGGCACAGGACTTTGCGGACATGGTGTTAACGGCGGGCTTAGTGGTGTAATGTCTATCTCGGCAGTTTTGGTGATTGGTGACAAGCTCTCCATTTATTTATTTATTAACTTCTTCGGGTAAAACCGCTACCCCAACTTTAACTTTAACCCTGGTTTGGGGGTCTGCTATTAACTTTAGATCTCTGCAGGGACTGTAGGCTCCCGGGGCGTTGTGGGTGAACCGGCTGTCCTCCATTCCGTTTCTTCTCCCCGTTCTTCCCTCCTGGGGCTTTTTGAGGGGCCGTCCCTCAGGCCTAGTTTATTGAGGAAGTCCTCTTTCTCCTCTATCTCCTTCATTGCAATGACCCTTCCGTTCTTTATAACCAATAGGCCGAACGGAAAGGTCCAGCGATACCGGACAGCTCGGTCCCTCAGCAGCCTTGTGACGGGCTGCAGGGCCCTTCTCCTTGCCAATGTTATTGGGGATAGGTCTTGGTACAGTTGCAGCGTGGCCCCCTCAAATCTACAAGTGCCTTCCGCTCTGGTGCACTTAAAGACCGCGTCCCTAGTCTTGAAATAGTGCAGCCTAGCGATGACATCGCGTGGCTGCTCTGTTGCTGCAGGGCGGCTTCTGAGGGCTCTGTGGCAGCGATCCATGGCTCTTTCTGTTACAGGCAAGTCCGGCAAGAGAGTCTCCAGCCACCTGGCAGTGAATGCTTCCACATCGGTTATTGTCTCTGGGATGCCGCGAATTCTGACATTATTCCTGCGGTCCCTATTCTCTGCATCCTCTTGCCTCTCCATAATCTCCGAAATCTGCGATTGCATGTACGCCGCTCTTTTGTCAGCCTTTTTAATTTGTTTATTAACGGTCACCATTTTGTCCTCGAGGGCCCCTGTACGCTCCCCCAAGCCCTGAACTTCTTTTTTTAAGTCTTGGAGCCCAGTGTATATCATGCTCTTCATATCCTGGTACAGTCGGTCAAAGTCACAGCGACGAACCGGCTCCTCTGGATGGTCGTCTTCCCGGTCTGACTCTGAGCCTGCAGTTGATTCTGGCGCCATTACTGTGTCTGCGCTCCGTGTAGTGGAGCGGCCCAGATATTTTCTCATATCCCCTTCCTTCTTCTTCTTGGGGTTGCCCGGGGCCATCACAGGAGTTGCTGCTGTGCTTTTGTTGTATTTTGGGCGTTTTTGGGTTGGTGGTTACTGCTATTACAGCGTTGTTAGTGGAGGTGGGGAACGGAGCTCAACTATTATGCCTCCATTCACTTCAGCCTCGCGCCGCAACCTGTTTATTTCTATATTTTCAACAAAAGACATGTGACTGCCTGCCTGTGTGGGTGAGTGGGTGGGTGGATGACAGTGGGTGGGTGGGTGAATGACAGTGGGTGGGTGAATGACGGTGGGTGAATGAATGACAGTGGGTGGGTGGGTGAATGAATGAATGACAGTGGATGGGTGAATGAATGACAGTGTTGAATCAATGACAGTGGGTGGGTGAATCAATGACAGTGGGTGGGTGGGTGAATCAATGACAGTGGGTGGGTGGGTGAACGAATGACAGTGGGTGGGTGAACGAATGACAGTGGGTGGGTGGGTGAACGAATGACAGTGGGTGGGTGAAAGAATGACAGTGGGTGGGTGGCTGGGTGAAAGAATGACAGTGGGTGGGTGGGTGAACGAATGACAGTGGGTGGGTGAATGAATGACAGTGGGTGGGTGGGTGAATGAATGAATGATGGTGGATGGGTGAATGAATGACAGTGTTGAATCAATGATGGTGGGTTGGTGGGTGAATCAATGACAGTGAGTGGGTGAATCAATGACAGTGGTTGGGTGGGTGGTTGAATCAATGACGATGGGTGGGTGAACGAATGACAGTGGGTGGGTGGGTGAACGAATGACAGTGGGTGGGTGAATGAATGACAGTTGGTGGGTGGGTGAATGAATGAATGACGGTGGATGGGTGAATGAATGACAGTGTTGAATCAATGACAGTGGGTGGGTGGGTGAATAAATGACGGTGGGTGCGTGGGTGAACGAATGACAGTGGGTGGGTGAACGAATGACGGTGGGTGGGTGAACGAATGACAGTGGGTGGGTGAACGAATGACGGTGGGTGGGTGTATGAATGACAGTGGGTGAGTGAATGAATGACAGTGGGTGGGTGAATAAATGACAGTGGGTGGGTGAATGAATGACAGTGGGTGGGTGGGTGAATGAATGACAGTGGGTGGGTGAATGAATGACGGTGGGTGAATGACGGTGGGTGGGTGTTTTAATGACAGTGGGTGGGTGGGTGAATGACGGTTGAATGACGGTGGGTGGGTGGGTGAATGACGGTGGGTGGGTGAGTGAATGACGGTGGGTGGGTGGGTGAATGACGGTGGGTGGGTGGGTGAATGACGGTGGGTGAATGACAGTGACTGGGTGGGTGGGAGACAGTGACTGGATGGGAGAGTGTGACTGGGTGACAGTGACTGGGTGGGTCGGAGACAGTGACTGGGTGTCTGAGTGACAGTGACAGGATGGGAGACAGTGACTGGGTGGGTAAGTGACAGTGACTGGGTGAGTGACAGTGAGTGACAGTCAGTGACTGGGTGCGTGACAGTCAGTGACTGGGTGGGTGACAGTCAGTGACTGGGTGGGTGACAGTCAGTGACTGGGTGGGTGACATTCAGTGACTGGGTGGGTGACTGTCAGTGACTGGGTGGGTGACTGTGACAGTGGGTGACTGTGACAGTGGGTGACTGTGACAGTGGGTGACTGTGACAGTGGGTAACAGTGACAGTGGGTGACAGTGACTGGGTAGGAGACAGTGACAGTGGGTGACAGTGACAGTGGGTGACAGTGACTGGGTGGGAGACAGTGACTGGGTGGGAGACAGTGACTGGGTGGGAGAGAGTGACTGGGTGACAGTGACTGGGTGGGTGACAGTGGGTGACATGACTGGGTGGGAGACAGTGACTGGGTGGGAGAGAGTGACTGGGTGGGAGAGAGTGACTGGGTGACAGTGACTGGGTGGGTGACATGACTGGGTGGGAGAGAGTGACTGGGTGACAGTGACTGGGTGGGTGACAGTGGGTGACATGACTGGGTGGGGTGACTTAACTTGACCGGGTGGGTGCAGCTTGCCACCAGACGCTTCCCCCTCCTGCCCCCGATATCCCCGCGACAGCTGCCCGGGACAGGAGGTGGGCTTGGGGGAGGGGGTGCGGGAGGTGGGCTCACGGGGGGGGGGCACGGGAGGTGGGCTCGTGGGAGCGTGCGGGAGGTGGGCTCGGGTGGCGTGCGGGAGGTGGGCTCGGGGAGCGCGCGGTAAGCTGGCCGCGGGGGTGAGGGGAAAGAACGCAGGTACTTCCCCCTCCATCCCACGTTGGGAGCGGGGGTGAGAAGAAGCGGCCCCTGCTTGCTCTGCATTGGGTGCGGGAGGGGGGGGGGGGGTGAGCGGGCCCTGCGCATGTGCGCGGGAATTGCTGCCATTTAAAAAATGTATTTAAATAACTGGCGCCCGGCCACACAGGGGGCCTGGGACGCCAGTGCCCTTTGTCCCCCCCTGTTGGCGGCGCTGGCAAAGGTAGCAATTGTTCAGTGATTTTAAAAATAAGGGTTCTACCGTAATCTGCATTAATCACAATATTAAATGCTCATTTGCGAAGCTTCTGTCCATCTTCTGCTCTAAGGGAGACCCCTGCTGGTGCCAATAGGGAACTACTTTTATTGCCCCAAGGAGCATGTGAGTTCTTTTTTGTGTGTGTTTGGTCCAAACACTTAGGGGGCTATAATATGTATCATGGCAAATGTGGTGTAGCTGGTTCTGGGGGAATGAAAACGAAAATGCATGAGACATATCAAAGAAGGAAAATCCAATTGAAATCTATAGTTTTTGTCCCATTCTGTAATATATACCCATATATACAGAAGTAGCAAGACTTCCTGTCTCCGGCGCAGAGGACGGACAGGCAAAAATCTGAGGCATCAGGGACAGCGTCTTCCGCGATGGAGCTGCGGGGGGTCCATGCCTCTGAATGAGACCCCCACACAGTGTTAATCCTTTGGTGCCGCGACCGTGCATGGCAGCGTCACCAAAGACATTTAGGCTTACTGCATGTGTATAACCAACCTTGTCAGTCCTGAAGACACCAATCCCTCATATATATATATATAAACACACATATACACACATATACATATATATATATATATACTGTGTTCGACAATCCTATACATTTACACGCCCGGGGCGGGTGGATTTAACCCCCAGGCGAGTAAATATTGGCCCAAGCAGAACACGTGCTTGTTTTTTTACATTTCCCCGCTCGCGCTGAATTTTCCCCGCTCGCGCTGAAAAAAAAAAAATAACTCCCCCTACCTGACTGCTGATTGGCGCGCGCTCCCAGGCTTTGTGGGCGCGCGGCCAGGCTCTATATGAGCCAGCCCCCAACGAGCGGCCATTTTTTCTGGCCAGAGATCTGTTGGAGAGTATGAGAGTAAGTACTCTCCAATCCTCCATCCCCTCTGCTCCTTCCCTGCCTCCTGCAGTTCCCCCTTACTCACCGCTTCCCCCCCCCTATACCCGCGCGTGGCTGCAGATGGTAGCGAGGGTGTTCCGCCTTCTCTCCCCGGCCCCCGCCTATCCGCGCGGGGCGTAGGTGTCCCCCCCTTTTTCCCCCCAGCTTCCTGCGCCACTTCCAGCTTTCCTCGGCTTACCCCGGCTTCCCGCAATCCCCGCGGGCGGGTGATGGTAGTGGGGGTGTCCCCGCTTACCCCGGCTTCCCACGATACCAGCGCGGGACGGGAGATGGTAGTGGGGGGTGTCCCTGCATACCCCGGCTTCCTGCGATACCAGCGCGGGACGGGTGATGGTAGTGGGTGTTTTCCCGGCTTCATGCGCCACTTCCCGCTTCCCAGATCCCCGCGCAGGGTGGGAGATGGTAGCGGGGGTTTTCCCCTCTTACCTCCTTGGTCTCCGCTTCCCCGCGGTCCCGTGGCTGTCCGCGCAGGGAGGGAGATGGTCGCGGGGGGGCGAGCGGGGCAGTGGTTGTGGTGGTGCTCGGTCGCGCGGCCTTTCCTCTTCTTCCCCCTGTCGTGTATGTGTGTGTGTGTGTGTGTATGGGAGAGTGTGTGTGTATGCATACATGTATGGGAGAGTGTGTGTGTGTGTGTGTGTGTATGCATGCATGCATGTATGGGAGAGTTGTGTGTGTGTGTGTGTGTGTGTGTGTATGCATGCATGCATGTATGGGAGTGTGTGTGTGTGTGTGTGTGTGTGTGTGTGTGTGTGTGTGTGTGTGTGTGTGTGTGTGTGTGTGTGTGTGTGTGTGTGTGTGTGTGTGTGTGTGTGTGTGTGTGTTTGTGTGTGTGTCTGTGCATGCATGCATGGGAGAGTGTATGTGTATGCATGGGTGTGCGTGCGTGTGTGTGTGTGTGTAGGATACCAGAAGTGTCACCCCACCCAGTCACCCCACCACCCCACCCCAGTCACCCCACCCAGTCACCCCACCCCATCACCCCACCCAGTCACCCCACCACCCCACCCAGTCACCCCACCCAGTCAACCAGTCACCCCACCCAGTCAACCAGTCACCCTACCCAGTCAACCAGTCACCCCGCCACCCCACCCAGTCACCCCGCCACCCCACCCAGTCACCCCAGTCACCCAGTCACCCCACCCAGTCAACCAGTCACCCCACCCAGTCAACCAGTCACCCTACCCAGTCAACCAGTCACCCCGCCACCCCACCCAGTCACCCCGCCACCCCACCCAGTCACCCCAGTCAACCAGTCACCCCACCCAATCACCCTCTCTCTCTCTCACTCTCTCTCTCTCTCTCTCACACCCTCTCTCTCTCTCTCTCTCACTCCATCTCTCTCTCACACCCTCTCTCTCATACCCTCTCTCTCTCACACCCTCTCTCTCTCTCTCTCTCTCTCTCTCTCTCTCTCACAGCCTCTCTCTCCCCCACACCCTCTCTCTCTCCCCCACACCCTCTCTCCCCCCACACCCTCTCTCACACCCCCTCTTTCTCTCTCTCTCTCTCACACCCCCTATCTCTTTCAAACCCCCTCTCTCTCTCTCACCTCTCCCTGTGTCTGTCCCACACTCTGTTTCTGGATCTCTTATTTACCCTATATATCTTAACTGCCCTATACTACACCAAAATAACCTATACTGTATTCTTCTAGATCTGACTCAAGCTACACACAGAAGACATCGGAACCCCCCCTAACCCAGAAGACAGGTAGGGAACACCTAACATTGCGGGAATGAGGGTATCTGGACATTGAGGGACTGCGGATCAGGTAAGATCCCAGGCGGGTTTGCTGCTTTAGATATTGTGAAGCGGGGGCGTCCAGACACTGGTTAAGGGGTTCAGGAAACTAGTCATTCACATCTGGCTTTTATTTCTAGATCCAACATTTACACACACGCACACACACATGCACGCACACACACACACACACACACACACACAAACACACACACACACACACACACACACACACACGTAACAAGGACTAATTGTAGTATAATGTAATACAATAAAGACATTTATGTCAAAAACGAATGTTGTTCTGGCTAGGAATTTATTAAATGTATTTTATTTATATATTTTATTTAAAAGCGGGGTTGGGGGCGGGACTAGGTGGCGAGTAGATTTTTGGGTGATTTGTCGAACACTGTATATATATATATATATATATATATATATATATACAGTGTTCGACAAACCTATACATTTGCTCGCCCCGGGCGAGTCGATTTAACATCGTGGCGAGCTCCTATTGGCCCAAGCAGCATACGTTTGGTACTAGGTGGCGAGTAGATTTTTTTGTGTGGCGAGTAGATTTTTGGGTGATTTGTCGAACACAATATATATATATATATATATATATAAAAGTGACACTGTGTGCTCATTTGCATGTCATTTCCCAGAATCCCTTGCTGCAGTGGAAGTGCTGTATGCTGGGTGATAATGGGGAAAGGCGGGGTTGCAGACCTGCCTAAGACATGCTGATGAGCATACAGCTATATTTGCATATTTGCTTTCCTGTGGAGGGTTTTTGTCACTTTTTTTTACTCACCATAACTTAACTCAGTAGTATGGTTTGGCCTATCCCATAAGCCTCTCTTGCATTCCCAGTAAAATCAACCCCACACTGATGAGACCCATCAAGGTCGAAACAGCTGTCTGTGGGTGGTTTTCTGGGTATGCACCTTAACCCTGGCTGTGCTCAAAGCTGTGACCATGCAGCAAGCTTAAGCCTATAGGGAACCATGTTATAAATGGTTATTGAGGCAAAAAGTGACACTGTGTGCTCATTTGCATGTCATTTCCCAGAATCCCTTGCTGCAGTGGAAGTGCTGTATGCTGGGTGATAATGGGGAAAGGCGGGGTTGCAGACCTGCCTAAGACATGCAGATGAGCATACAGCTATATTTGCATATTTGCTTTCCTGTGGAGGGTTTTTGTCACTTTTTTTACTCACCATAACTTAACTCAGTAGTATGGTTTGGCCTATCCCATAAGCCTCTCTTGCATTCCCAGTAAAATCAACCCCACACTGATGAGACCCATCAAGATCGAAACAGCTGTCTGTGGGTGGTTTTCTGGGTATGCACCTTAACCCTGGCTGTGCTCAAAGCTGTGACCATGCAGCAAGCTTAAGCCTATAGGGAACCATGTTAAAAATGGTTATTGAGGCAAAAAGTGACACTGTGTGCTCATTTGCATGTCATTTCCCAGAATCCCTTGCTGCAGTGGAAGTGCTGTATGCTGGGTGATAATGGGGAAAGGCGGGGTTGCAGACCTGCCTAAGACATGCAGATGAGCATACAGCTATATTTGCATATATATATATATATATATATATATATATATATATATATATATATATATATATATTATATATATAATATATCATTTGTTTTACATACATTTTTGCAAAACAGGAAGGGTGGGCGGGCAGCTTTGTGTCTGTTCTCCTCAGAAACAAAGTTAAGTATAACCTTCAAAGCCTTGCATCTATACTGTATATCCCTTCTGCTCCAAAAGCTAATTAAACTTGGTGATAGCTGCCAATCAGCTGCTGTCCCTAAGTTGCCTTGAGCTCTCCAGGTGAAGTTAATATTCCCTACAACAATCTCAGTCAATCACAGGCTCACAAACCCAAGCATTGGGGAGAGGGCCCTAGGAAATCAAGACGCCCTCCCTGTTGCCTCTTTAGGTTATCCCAATTGCTCCAATCTTGCATTGATACAGCGATGCCTTTCAGAGTCGATATACAGACGCAACAGATGTTGTAGTTGCAATAGTGCGGTAGCCAGGCCCCTTATCCGCACACGGTTAATGCATTTAAATGGCGTCTGCTTTTGCTGGCGCGTTGTATGTGTGTCCTGCTGCAATGCACCAGTGGGAGCAATAATGTCTGGTATATCTTATCAGAGTATTAGTGGTGAAATTCTGGGTGAAAATTCTGCCCATGTGGAATCGAAGCACAAATCCACAGAATCGCACCACTTTTGCCCACATCTTTACCATGGGGGAGGTTGCTTATTCTGAGTGGTTTGAACATGCAAAACAAGTAAACAGTGGTGTGGTGTTTTATTTACCCTTATCCCACCCTGTCTTTATCAGAGAGCCCCAAAAAAATAAGGGCAGGAGGGAGAGAGGATTTCAGACAGAAGGGAACAGCCGAAGGGACTGAAACCGCTCTTAAGTCTCAGCTCACCATGTTTACAAACTCACTTATAACATGATATAAAAATATTTAAAGGATGTTGGATTATGGCAAAAAAAAAAAAGGCATTTAACACCCCCTCCAACATGTCACTGCCATTAGTTCAGTTTGGTCTTTAGGGGCACTAACTCCTAAAATATGTCACTGCCATTAGTGCACTTTGGTCTGAGAAGGCACTGACCCCTTAATCATGTCACTGCCATCAGTACATCTTGGGCTAGGAGGGACTGATCCCTTAAATATGTCACTTCGATTAGTCCACTTTGGTCCTAGGATGGACGGATCCTTTAATTGTACAGACTAATGCTGCTAGAATCACTTTAGTCTCTCCTAAATCTGTCTCAGCGTCTCGCCTGCTGAAATCCCTCTCCTGGCTTCCTATTAAATCCCATATCACACACAAAACTCTTCTCCTAATTTTAATGCTTTACACTCTTCTGCCCCTCCTTACATCTCTGCCCTAATTTCTCGCTATGCACCATCCCGACATCTTCTCTCTACCCCTTTTGTATCTAAAGCCCTCTCCCACCTTAACACTTTCACACTGACTGCTCCACACCTCTTGAATGCCCTTTCCCTCAATATACCACTAGCACCTTCTCTATCCACCTTTAAGACCAGTGGGGGATTTCCCTTTAGGCCCAGGCCCAGGGCGGCAAAAATGTCCGCCCCCATATACGTTTGCCGCACTCTCTGGCCTATCGTGCCTGATGGGAAGCCATATAGCTGTTACGGCCGCCTCCTTACCTGCCACCCTCCTCCTGCTCCTGAACTGCAGCGTAAAATAACACTGCGGACGTCACCAGCCATGGCAACGTAACGTCGCAGCATCAAATGACATCATGCCATCACATTACCATGACAACGAGAGACGTCACGTTGATGACATCCGCTGCATCATTTGATGCTGTGGTTCAGAAGGAGGAGGGAGGCGGCAGCAAGGAGGCGACCTCAACAGCTAAGTACCAAGGGGAGGCAGATTTTGAAATCCTCCGCTGTTTAAGACCCATCTTAAAACCCACTTAAGGCCCCTTGCAGATGCATTTACCAGAACACCTTCCTACTGTCTCTGTATGTTCTTCGTACTTACCACTTAGATTGTAAGGTCTTCGGGGCAGGGACTCCTTTTCCAAATGATACTTTTATGCCTGAAGCGCTTTTTCCCATTGTGTGTTATTATGTCGCGTCTATTACTGCTGTGAAGTGCGATGTACATGGATGGAGCTATATAAATAACGATATACTGTACATACATCCAAATATCTCTGTATGTATATGGCTGAGCCAGAGAGCTGTGTTGAGTGTGTCATGTCTCTACAGGTGGCCCAGAACATTGGCGGGTATTACCGCCTATCAGTCCTGCCTGCAGTATCCCTTCACTTCTGTCCCGCTGAACGGTGTAGGGCAGGAGAAGAAGGCCTCTCGTCGCTGTGATCGCTCGGGGCACTGGGAGGAAGGAGACTATTCCAACTGTCTGTACACCAATGACATCACCAGGGTCCTGTATACTTTCGTTTTGGTGAGTGTAAAACTGTCCACTCTGTCTTTGTGCCTGCGATATGACATATTGGATAGGCAGAGATAGACAGATACAATACCAAATGGAATGTCCTGCTCCACTGAAATTGTATTATATGTAGTGTGAGGCTGGTACTAACAAAGGGACAAGAGAGAAAAAAAACTTTTCATTGTTATTGTTGTTGACTTTTTTCGTTATTGCACTGTTCTTAATGTATATAGATTAAAGGTTAAATGTTCTATTTTGTTGTATATTATTGTTTGGGGCTCTCAGCGTGCAGCAGAAATGACTTCTGTTATTTCTCTCTCGTCCTTTTGTTAGAGATAGGAAGATAGATACACTGATAGATAGGTACACAGAAGCTTCATACATACATACATACATACATACATACAAACACAGTAGACAGCATGCTGTGAAGCGAGGAGAGGCCCTCTGCATGTGCGTTTACAACTCTTTTTGGGGTGAATAAGGACAACACAAACTCAGGTGGATAGACAGACAGACAGACACAAAAGGGTGGATGGATAGATGGATTGATGATAGATTGACAGAAGACAGAGAATAGATTGATAACAGATACAGTAGTGATGTCTCATTGAAAATCTATGAATTGCATATTACCTGTCATTTGCAAATGCACATTGATAAGAGCAAACACGGGTCGTAGATAATGAGTCGTTTATTGTATTATACTGAATGAACATACAGGAGTGTCAACAAGAGACTCTGCAAGGGGAGGGCCCTTGCTAGCTTTTTATACACATGAGTTTCTTTGTCTAACATAAGTTGCTAGGTAAAATACAATATCTCCTCCCAATTCTAAACCAATCAATATAAAGGTCACTAAATAAGTAAATACTGGGTTAAAACATCTTAATACAATGAACAAGATCTGTTAGGATACATTTTTATCTCTAAGTCTGTATAACTGCAGATTACGTGCTTCCCCCTCATTTCTGGGTATTGAGCCATAGGCCAATTTGGCCTGGAGTCTCCTGGTAGCCAAACTGATACATACACATTCTTTCTCACACAAATGATTGCAGGAACACAGCATGAGACACAAGACATAACAATGCAGACAAAATGGAGACAAAGTAGATTCTGCACACCACCAACAACCTCACCCCAGAGACCTCCCCTGTCCATTTAATCAACATGTCATCCATTTCTACAGTATGTTCATTTCAACAATATTAGATCAACATACCAATACACTAGAAATGAAAATGATACAAAGGTAGATGAGAGAAAAATAGATGAGGTAAAAAAAGTAATAGGTGGCTGATAGCTAGATAGACACAGACAGGTAACTTGGATAATAGATTACAGACTGAGTGACTTGTTTTTCCTGTTTACTTCAGATGCCCATCAATGCAACTAATGTGCTGACCCTGGCTCGACAGTTGCGGGTGTACACTGCAGAGGCAGCTAACTTCTCCGACATGATGGATGTAATCTACGTGGCTCAGATGATGGACAAGTTTATTGGACTAGTGGATCATGTCAGACATGTACACGGAAACTGGAACTTGGTGGTACAACACCTTCCCATATTTTAATTAATTTGTTCATTCAGTTTAGATGTCATGGTGTCTGACATTGTGCAGAGCTATTCTATACGTCTATACTTGTTCTATTCTATGTTCTATACTTGTGCCTTTTTCTCTCTGCAAACCTCTCCTTGTCATTTTGCACGATGGCAAATGTCTCCTAAAGCTGGATTTCTGACCTATGACATACCGTATATAACAATAGGTTGTGTGCAGCTACCTGCATTCTAACGCACTGTGTAAAGAGTGGTTGGTTGCTGAACAGTGGCCGTGTTCTTTCAGCTGGCAGAAGTCATAGTGGAGATGGCCAGTAACATGATGCAGGTAGATGACCATATCCTGTGGATGGCCCAGGTAGAAGACAAAGCCTGCAGCAGCATCGTCCAGTCTGTGGAGAAGATCGCTGGGCTAACCCTTAGCAGCAACTCCCAGGACCTGTCTGTGGTACGAGCTCTTTACTGAAATCTAATGTGGTGTCTGTTTATTCTGTCAGTGCCATTTCCTGCGTTAGCTATTATTTAAACTTGAGAAAGTTACATGGTCTTATAATAATTATATATGTTCCTTTCTCATCCTTGTTTTCAAATATGAAAACTATTTAAGGCATTTTATACTCAGAGAACTCTGACATGCTACTAAACATTTTTATACTATAGTTCAAATATAAGGCGGCTGATAAAGAATATGTATACGGAACTCTTATTAACCTCTCCACTGTTGAAAGAGGTCTGCCATTACAATGCCAGCAAAGGGGTTACATTAAACAGCGGAAGGGACACTACATAGGCAAAAACTGGAGACAGTCTAATGAGGTAGCAGGTGAGAGGTACTACAGAGTATTCAGTAGGGAAGCAGAGACCGCTATGAACATGCCCATGCATTCTTCTATCTATGCAAGGAGGTGGCCAGGTTATAATGATACTGGTTTAGAGCAAGTGAACTCAATTCTAATCCCAGTGTCACCACCTTGTGACTTTACTTTGGGCTACTTCATAGGTTTTTTTTCGATGCTAGTGGACACCTTCTGGCCTATTCAACTGGATGGGCCCCATTTAAGTGAATGGTCAAGAAGGCGTCTTCTGGACATAACACTGCTGAGTAATTATGGCCCATTATCTCCCACACAAACATTAGAAGGTAAAAGGACTGTATTGAACCTGCAAAATTCAATATATATAGTAGACGACTACATAATGAAAAAACATTCTTATTAGAATAAATCATATAATTGCCAAAGCTCTTTACAGTTATACTAATGAATTGTTTATGTATTGTATTGTATTGTATGTCTTTATTTATATAGCGCCATTAATGTACATAGCGCTTCACAGCAGTAATACATGTGGTAATCCAATAAATAACAATTATGCAGCCATGTCTGAGATGAAATCCTGGCAGCACATTTCTAATACGCTGGTAATTAGATGAGATGGAGTATCTTATGCCACTTTACAGCTCTCTATATTATTATAGTGCTGATCTTGGATCCATCACTGTATATAGAGCAAGAAGTCCCTGCCCTGGCAAGCTTACCCCCTAGCACGGCAGTACCTGAAGCACATGTGCCAGTATTTCAGTGCTGACTCGAGTCATACAGATTTTGAAATGCCACAGCAGAGACTATTGTTTTGGCCACTCCTAGATGAAGCATTATGCTTATTTATACCCATTTCCTTCCCCTGACAGAGCACTCACAACATTGCTTTGGAGGCCTATCTTATCAAGCCTGAAAGCTACGTTGGTCTGAGCTGCACAGCTTTCCATAGAAAAGATGGGGCCCGGGGAAGCCACCGGCAGGAGAAGGACAGGAAGGACCAGGAGGCTGACCCACACACCGACCAACTGTTGAAGTTCCGCTGCACCACAGGGCGAGCCAACATCTCACTGCCCAACTTCCACGTTAAGGTAATCTTGAGAGGAGACATCATGGTGGTGTAAAATAGAAATGAATGGATGAGATGCAGTAAGCTACTATTGCTTGAGTCTGCGTTAATGCCTTTCATGTCAATGGCAGTGAAAGCTTCGAAAGTATTGCGTCGTATGCGCCTGGAGTTACCCCCAATTATTGCCAAGGTAATTGTATGTAGAAATAAGTGAGTTTAGAAGAATAGTCAGAACGTATCTTTAACCATTTCAGTGCAAGTGGAGCGTCCAATGCATTAACATGTGTAATGTATGGGATATCTGAAGAATTGGTATGATGGCAATAATTATAACCAAATTTTTTTTGTCTGACTCTGAGCCAAAGAGAGTTACAGAGGACCCGCACTCTCCCCCAACAATTAGTTTAATTGTTGTGGGGAAGAGCGCTGGGCCTCTGTAAGCGCAGGGCTCAGTGGCACTGACTGCACTGCCATCAAGCTGGCCTGGTGGGGGACGTGTTTGTGTTCAGGTGGCCGATTCTTTACCCCAATTACACAGAGCAAATATAATTATTTATTTGTACTTCTTGTAAACCAAAGGTACATTTTCAATATTCACAAAAAAAAGAATCTATTCTTTTTCTTTTAACTACAGAACAACTTAAACCTGTAACTTATTCTGTTTCCCTATTGCTCCTATCCCACTAAACCCTGTCACTCGGTGTCCATGCTCTGTATTGTTAGCTGGTATAAGTCCTGCTGTATTTCTGTCCTTTACTTGTCTCCGTCCATATAAATCTGCCTTTGTGCACAAGGCTCTATCTGTCCCTCTCTTGTACATCATTCTGGCTCTTGACTCATTAATGGGTAACAGTAGTTTGGCCTTTTCCTTCCTTTTCATCCATGTTTTATTTATTTACTGTAATTACAATCTCGTCTCTGCTGCTCTTTCGCTCTGACTGGGTTTTGCCATCAACTGCCCAACTCCCAGTCAAATTCTAACTGTCACTTCCTGCTGCCACCTGCCATAGAGTGCTGGCCCCCACTGGCAGCTCCTCTGCATGCTCCATGAGCAGCAGCTCTTGCAAAGTCTTTTACCTTATAATTCCTGCCTCTAGAAAGGGTTTCTGTTTGACCCTCTTACATCACATCTGTATCAATGGTGGTTCCTTCTCAGGCCGCGTTGCCGAAGAGCCGGCTGAGAGCAGGTAAGAGAAGTTACAAAGGCCTCACCCTGCATTTAATTTAAAGGCCTTGAGGAAGAGCGCAGGGCCTCTGTAAGCACCACGCCCCCCTATAAAATCCCAGGGGAGCGCGCCCCCCAGTTTACGCACCCATGTGCTAGGAGATAACGGTGAAAAGCAGGGTTGCAGACCTGTCTGAGATATGTGAATGTGCTCACACGTGGTATTTTTATTTGCTTTATGGTCATTGAATTAACAATGTTCTATAATTATTAGAGTGCAGGGGGAGTACCTGCAGTCTGCTGTCGTCTTTTTCATTGATACAGAGTTTGAATTCAGTTCTAACTCATTTTCTTGGCTCCCTTCAGAACAGCCTCGCCCTGGCCTCTGTCCATCTGCCCCCGAGCCTCTTCTCCACCACCTCATCACCGAGTTGCAAACTGCAGGTCCTGGCTTTCAGGAATGGAAAGCTGTTCAGGAGTGTGGGGAACTCCTCGCGGCTTGCAGAAGACGGAAAGAGACGGAGTATCTCCACTCCGGTCATATACGTGGGAACACGTAAGGCAGCGTAACTTCTAAGTCCAAAATGAATGCAGCCTTCCACTAATTAACCAAAAAGAACAACATTTACTGATTCTTTAGCTCAAAATGGGACGGTAAAAAAAAGGGATGGAAACCAATAATTTTACGTACTAGAGGGATGCTAAGGGAATGTGCATTATATATAAACAAACGAGAAATGAATCCCTACATAAAGCACTCTACCTCTACTAATTTTGACTTAAATGTATTAATTATAAGAAACATGAGAGAATTCAACAGAAAAATAAATTAAAGCCTAAAGGACGCTAATTGCTGTATAATTTCCCACTTTGGGTGCATGGAAGCCTCTATGACAGAGGATTCCCAGTTGTTGCAGCAGTGAGGATACTATAAAATACTTTGTTGCAGCAAGCTGTTTGGTCTGTATAACATGTATTATATGCCATACTAATGTAATATTGTGTAGCATATAGAAGCCCTCATCAGATAGTGTATTCGGTATGCAAAAGAAACCTTATTAGCACCAAACCTCATGGACTAATGTCCACTAATGGGGGTGGTCGAAGAAGTTCCCACGGGAACGAAACGCGCGTCGGGTTTCAATGACACAATCACTGTGACTTCATACACGAGAGCGCAGCTGTAGGCTACGGCCCCTGCTATTCCTACTCTGATACTTTCGGTTACCAAACTTAGCAAGCTAAACTATGTTGTGGGCCCCAGGAGGCAGGCACCAGTGTCAGCCAGCATTTTTAGCAACAGCACGGAAAGCGGTAGTGCTCTGGTGATATAGACCGCCTGTATCTATTTTGGAGACGGGGCAGCATGACTCACCGTGGTTAACCCTTTCATCGAGTACTTAATGCGCATGCTCCTAGGTCCACACAGTGGGTATTTCTTTCATTACATTTGCTATAGTTGCTCGTTAGGGTGTACGGTGTGGATTTAAATATTTGATCTGTTTTTACTGGCATCTGCTTGTGCGGCCATAAGTGCTCACACACTGCCTTACGGGGAGTGTGTGTACTGTCATTCTCAGGAGCCTTACACCTCATATACATTAGTCCATGAGGTTTGGTGCTAATAAGGTTTCATTTTGCACACCGAATACACTATGTGATGAGGGCTTCTATATGCCACACAATATTACATTAATCTGGCATATAATACATGTTATACAGACAAAACAGCTTGCTGCAACAAAGTATTTTATAGTATCCTCACTGCTGCAACAACTGGGAATCCTCTGTCATAGAGGCTTCCATGCACCCAAAGTGGGAAATTATACAGCAATTTGCGTCCTTTAGGTTTTAATTTATATTCCTGTTGAATTCTCTCATGTTTCTTATAATTAATACATTTAAGTGAAAATTAGTAGAGTTAGAGTGCTTTATGTAGGGATTCGTTTCTCGTTTGTTTATACAAAATGGGACGGTACAATGTTCTTGTTGGTTTTTGGTTAGCTGGATTTGTATACTTTTTTTTTTTAAACTAATTTTACCGTGTAACACCATTTTTTTGTTGTATAATTCTCCAAACTGCCTGTTTTAGCTGCAATTTACTAATTGTTGAAAACATATTATATAATATTTCACAGTGTACGGATGGATACAGGAAAGGCAAATGTATAGAACGCATAGAAAAGAATACAGGGAGTCAGGAGATAGGTGTGAACGTGACGCTGAGGGAGATAACAAAGCCTTTGTGTGAACCCTGTCCTTTCTTCTTCCCTAGGAGGCTGTGGCACTAGTAACCTCACTGACCCAGTCACAGTTTCTCTCCGTCACCTGGTGAAAGGATCGGACCCACTCCCTGCACAGTGGAACTTCAAAGCCTTGGAGGGATACGGAGGGTGGAGCTCGGAAGGCTGCCAGCTATTGTCTGAGGAACCCAACATAACCAGCATGCAGTGCCACCAGCTCAGCAACTTCGCCATTCTGACTGTGAGCAAGGTCTTCCCATTCAATGACCTCTTCCTCCATCTCCATAAACGCATCTCTTTCTTACTCCATCTCACTATACTGTAACTCTCCCTCCCTGGTACGCCACCTCCATAGATCCTTCCCCTCTTGTTACAGTAACTTACTATACCTGTCCCTCCCTATTACTACATATCAATAAATCCTCCCATCCTGTTATTCCATCTAACTATACTTGTCTCTCCCGGGTCCGCCAACTTACTATACCCTGGCTTTTCTGTTATTCTATTTCACTATACTGTACCATTACCTGTTACTCCATCTAACGACCCCAATCCCTTTCTCTTAAGACATCTTACTGTCAAATGATTAGAGAGCCTACCGTATGTTTTTTTTTTTTTTTTACTTCTACTCTAATTCTGAAGCCTATAGCGTTCTGTTATGTCTATCACAGTCATGTATAAGTCTTTTAATGCATAACCATCTGGGGCCTCTGCTGGAAGTCTGTGCTATGCATCCACTACAGTTTGAGTGAGAGACCTTTCACATTTCCCCCTGACAGGAGCTGAACACATTAACCCAGCAGGCTCAGAATGGCACTGAAGTGTTGCATCCTGTCATCTACGCCTGCACAGCCATCCTCCTACTCTGCCTCTTCACCACCATCATCACCTACATCATTAATCACAGGTAAAGTGGGACTACTGGGATAGAGAGGAAGACGAGAGGGAACTCCAGACCATATCAGGATTTCCCTTAAAAAGCAATTGTGAATGAGGCTGTTAGCATCAATATCGTATTAAGCTGTTTTATATTAACATGATTAGCTTGTGTTTTTCAGAGCATTATATGGAGCACAAAGAGGAGTTATAGGGAGAGGTTCTATGGTTCAATAGGGGGAGTTGTAGATAAGGGTTATATGGACCAATAAGGGGAGTTATAGGGAGGGGTTTTATGAAGCACAAGGGTGAGTTATAGGGATGAGGTTATATGGAGAAATAGGAGTTATTGGGAGCGTTTACATGGAGAAATAGCAGGAATTATAGGGAACACGTTTATGGAGCAATAGGAGGAGGGATAGGGAGCAGTTATATGGAGCAGTAGGATGTTATGGGAAGTAGTTATATAAAATAGGAGGAGTTATGGATAGGGGTTATATGAAGCAATAGGAGGAGTTAGTGCATAAGGAGGAAATATTCCATTCCAATAGTCCCGACCCTCAAAACTCTGGATCCCAGTGATTGATACAAATAGGTGCCAGCGATAACCATAGGAACTGAGAAGGCAAACAAAGACTAATATCAATAATTACCACACTGTTATAAAGCTTTTGTTAAATTGGGCCCTGCTCTAAAATCATGGAGGGATCACTGATTTATACAGTCACTGACATGCTCTGCTCTCTTGCTGCATTCTTCCACCTTAGCTCGATACAGATCTCCCGGAAGGGCTGGCACATGCAGCTTAATCTGTGCTTCCACATTGCAATGACTTCAGCCGTGTTTGCGGGAGGAATCACCCTGACCGGATACCTCATTGTCTGCCAAGCTGTAAGTATCTATGCTGCCAACACGGCCCTACATCAGATGTAATAATAAAGGACACAAGTCTGTTCTAAAAAGTTAATAAGCAATATTATATTGATAAACTTCATCTTGATAATTAGACGATGACACTACAAAACATTACTTAGTCCTGGACTAGTGTTAACATGTGCATCATATATATAAATGATTATTATTTTATTGTTATAATCTATCTATATACAGCACAACCCCGTTATAACACGATCCGTTACAACGCGAATCCGCTTATAATGCGATGCAAGCGTGGCTCCCAATTTTTCTACTTATGAATACTTTACAACACAATTATTGGTATCTTAAATACTTTATTGCACAATGCATACGCTTGTGCATTATTTCGAACGCGATCCGCTTATAGCACGATGTGATTCTTTGTACCCCAAGCACAGCCTTATAAAGGGATTGAGCTGTATTAGTTTGATTGTTTTTTGGCACAGTCATAGCCTCCCCTTCTTCCCCCCTCCCCTTCTTCCCCCCTCCCCTTCTTCCCCCCTCCCCTTATCTTTATTGGCCATCAAATAAGAGGGGTGGGTGGAGGGTAGAGAAAACACTTGGTTGACAAAAACTCCCCCATTCAGTGGCCCTAAAGAAATGCAATTTTGAATTGAAATCCCAAGAAACAAAAGCAGCCAAAAATTTGCTTTTGGCATGGTTAGATTAGGTTTAGGAAGCTAGTTAGGTTGGTAAATTGTTTACAAAGAACTACGTGGAATTGCACCCTTACCTAGAACACCTTCTGGTTGAACTTCTAGTCAAAGCAGAAGATCCTCTAGCCTTGTTCCCTGATGATCAAGCTCTTGTGTTTTTCTAACTTCCAGGTCAGCATCATTCTGCATTATTCCTCCTTGTCCACCCTGCTCTGGATGGGGCTGAAGGCAAGAGTCATTTACAAGGATCTCACCCGCAAACCTCAGCCACAGCAAGAAGGGGAGGCTGCCCAACCTGCCCAGAGACCTATGCTCAGGTACGGCAGAAGGGCGCCGCACTCACTTGTCCCCTCTGAACATGTACTAGAGGTTATCGTACAGCCTGATAAAGTCCTTCACAGGAAATCCAAGTCCCCAATCTTTGTACACTCTCTTATCACAGACAAATAATCTGTCTTTATAAAACCAGTAGAGGAAGGGGGTTGAATCAGCACTGAAATGATAAGTGTCTATAGCAGGGGCGTGCAAACTTTTCCCCGTGCGCACCCCTGCCTGCTCTCCTCAGAGCCTCGCGCCCCCCACTGTTCAGCCCCGGTGTCAAATGACGTGCGGGGTCATGTGATGTCACGTTGCCATGGTAATGTGATGCCACGTGACACTGCGGCATAATTTGACGGCCGGTTACCATGACGATGCGTCGCTGGAAGGTAAGTGTGTTATAGAGGCCTCCCGCGGTCCCCCGGCATTTAAATTAAATGCCTGGGGGGAGAGCACAGGATCTCTAAAACTGCCGCACCCCCCCCCCCCCCCCGAAAATCTTGCACCCCCCCAGTTTGCGCACCCCTGGTCCATAGTGATCATTCTTTATTTATAATGATGATAGGCAGTGGTCGAAACTACTTAAAAAAAAGTAGTGGAACTGTCCCAGATGTTAAAAAAAAAAAAAAAAACAACATTAATAAAGGAAAAAAGGTAATTAGGAATTATACAATATTTACCTTCACTCCCCCGCTACACCCCCCCCCCCCCCGGTCTTTTGGTCTGCAGCTCCGGGGAATCGGCTGCACGCGCCGCCAGTCTCGCGGGCGCGCGTGCAGCGGAGGTACTGGGGCCTCAGCCTTATGTTACTACTGTATATTGTGGTCATCTACTGCACTCTCTCTTTACTGCAGGTCTATAACAAGCTCCCCCAGCTGTCCTTTGTCTGATAAAGTTGCTGCATATTTGTTATCTGCATTTCCTTTTCAGCGGAGATACCTTCCTGATCTTTAGCTTGGAGCTTCTTAAGGCAGTTGTGGCGTTTGCTCTGTGTGTTGCAGGTTTTACCTGATTGCTGGGGGGATTCCTTTGATCATATGCGGGATCACAGCTGCCGTGAACATTAATAACTACAGGGACAACAGCCCGTAGTAAGTATCTTACCAGCCATTAGGTGTCACAGCATTGGCACAGAGTATCCTGGTAACAAAGCATTGTACGTCATTGTTAGAAATAGGAACGCAGTTCACACCTTGCAATGTAATCATTTAAAGAGTACCTCCCTCTTACCACCAAAAGTATACCAATGTCACTGACATGTTTAAGGAGTCACATCTGGGGGACACGTGTCAGATTTGGGGGGGGGGAAAGGCAACCAGAATTTTTAAATAATATTTTCAAGTAACATGTTGAGCTGAGACTTGGGAGGGGTTTGATTTCCTTTGACCACTATTTCTGATGCCACTTATGCCATTTTTTAGAGGTCCAGTAATATAGAACCATGTTTTAACATTTTAAAGCTATATTTAAATATCTTGCTCTAGTCTACAGGATTGGACTACAGTAAAGGCACTTAGCCATGTAACACCTCTGCTACTTATGCTTGTTTTATTGTGTAATATGTTATTTTATATTTCTAAAATGGTGTAATACAAATATTTTTCAATGGAAGGCTGAAACCATATAGGTTAACACTAAGGCAGTTATATTATTTAAACTGATCTGGTGTAGTGAGTTCATCTGGAGGGCTGCAGTGGATTATGGGAAATGTTCAAAATGCTCTACCTACGTACTGTGGAGGTGGATTTATAAATGTTCATTTAAAACAATGTATTTCTACTAAATACGATTACAACCTGCTTCATACCTTCTCTTTTCTAACTGGCAAGAAAACCCTCTTAAATGTAGGAGGTCAGTTATCAAAGTTTCATGGCTGGAAACTGGGCAAAAGATATTGTATAAGGAAAACTCCCTTCCTGTCCTTTTATAAACGTGATGCTGTTTATTGCATTAATTTTGCTCCAATGTTGTAACTGGGAGGCTTTCATAAATTGACCTCCTACTAAATAATGTCTCTCCAATGTTGCCCATATCATTGTCAATGGTTTTAAAGTCCACGTTCTATACAGGGTTCCAGACAGCACCCACATGGGTATTTTTAGATAGTGAAAATAAGTTCTTAACTGTGTCAGGGTGCATGTGGAAGATGGTCACCACCTGGAGAAGTGGAAATTCACAGAAAGGGGGGGCGGGGGGGGGGGGCAGAAGGTATCCAGAGCACTCCCAAGTTTGCACACAGAATACATAGTTACATAGTATTTGTAATACAAAAAGATTAAGCACAACAAGCAATGTTTCGGGCTCATGGCAGCCCATAGTGGAGCTGCTTTATAGAGAGGAGGATGCAGATGTTTTGGTGCCGAAAACTGGCGTCCTGATGTCAGAAACCATAAAAGCAGAATTTGGTGACATCAAGACGCCAGTTTGTCACCAAAACACCTGCATCATACGCTCTATAAAGCAGCTCCACAATAGGCCACCATTAGATCTTGAGAAGGGTACACAAGTCCAAAACTTAAATCTTTTTATATCTGCATGCAAACTTTTTTTTTGGATATCTTTATTGAGTTGATATTTTAACCTGCCAACTTGGGAGTGCTGTTGATAACTTTTTTTTTCCTTATTACACATACAAGATGGAAAAATCATTGACAATAATTTGTTTCTTGTTCCATAGCTGCTGTTTGGTGTGGAGGCCGAGTCTTGGTGCTTTCTATGTCCCAGCTGCTCTTATCCTCTTGGTCACCTGGATTTACCTCTTGTGTGCTGGCATAAACCTGAAGCGTCAGCCATCGGAACAGAAGGATCTTCCAGAGCCAAGTGACCCTCAGCAGTCCCCGGGCGGCATCAGCCAACTCCTGAGCGATTCAAGTTCCATATCCGTCACTATCAACTCTACAGCTCCAGCTGTGGAAGTCGACAGTGTGTATTCGCTGGAGGTGCAGTTCTGGGCTCTGGTGATCAGCCATGCTCTGTACATTGCACTATGGGTGTTCGGGGCTTTGGCTGTTTCACAGAATTGGTACTTCAATGTCGTCTTCAGCTGCCTTTATGGGGTGACAGCAGTGGCTCTGGGGCTCTTCGTCTTCATTCACCACTGTGTACGACGCCAGGATGTTCAGCACTCCTGGTTCACTTGCTGTCCATCATACACAGAAGCTTTGCCAATGCAAGCGTATGTCCACACTGGTTCCCCCGTTGATGACGCATCTCAGGTCTACATTGGATGTAACCTTGAGGTGGCGAACTCTGTCAAGTCTTCATCCTCACCAACCAGCAGCAGTAACTCCAACACTGGGCCCTGCAAGATTACAAACCTGCAGGTGGCCCAGAACCAAGCAGAGAGCTGCCCACCCAAGCCACCCAGCTGTGAAGAGAGTGAAGCAGACAACAAAAACGTGACTGTTCCCAGTAGATATATGAACAATCTTCATGGCCGCAGAAACCATAAGAGCAGAACTAAGCAATACCGGGAAGGGAAACACCATAGATTAAAGGTGCTCAGGGGTACCTCCTCGGACCAGCCTTCCAGCGAAAGTGGCAGCATCCATAACAGCCATTCTGAAAGCTACCACAGCAAGAACAGTCCTTTAAACAATGGCAGGACGGGTGTGGAAGCTCGGGAACCTGAGGGGGCACTAACACAATCTGAAGGGAGCGACAGTAGCGGGCACCAGACACAGGACTTTGCCAAGGCCCAGAAGAGAAGTGCGAGTCGGGACAACCTGAAACAAGCAAACAGCATGGAAAGGGAGACCAAACGCAGATCGTACCCACTCAACACAGCCAACCAGAATGGTGTCCTGAAAGGTAGCAAATATGACATCAACCTCGCAACTACCGAGGGTACTGCGACCATGAAGACGGGTCTCTGGAAGAGTGAAACTACTGTGTAGTTTGCAGCCAGGTGTGAATGGCTAGTTCCTTAAACCTCATAAACAGAAGAGTCGCACCAAACAGTATAAACACATGCTAGGGAAAAGGGCTCTCCCCAGCTTCAGTTTGGAATTATCGATTGGTTGGCAGAGATGTCCGGAGTTCCAATGAAAGCAAAGTTGACGTGCCCAGGTGTTGGATAAGTGCAGACAACACAATGGCCTATAATCAATGTATACATCCTTGTTTCGAAGAATAAGTCATATCCCTTATAGGAGTGTGGACTTAAAAGCATACCTTCGTTGGATGGAATCCTTCATTTTTTCCTGATGGGTTAAAGTATCAAGAATCTCAATAGATTGGGCTGAAGCCAGAGATGCGAAAGATCACTTAAGATTGTCACTTATGACTTGGATAATACTTCATCCTCGATATAATTAGCTCAAAGCACAGGACAGAGTATAAATCCTTTGTAAGATCACTTGGCTTTATTTACAATCAATCAGCATTATTCCCTACATCCAGTGGATGGAAAGACCTGTGTACTTACATTTTCTTTTATCATTATATTAATACATATGTGCCTTAGAAAAATGATGGAGAATTTTAATTTCTTTGGGCAGTTATTAGGGACTCACTCAACCAAGGCCCAGGGTTGGTGCACTTATTAGCGTCTCACTCATAACTCTCGAAGTGATAGCACTTCATAACTTTCTTTTGACTTCCAACCATTCCCCATATCGTCTTTCAGAAGTTTCCGTGAATTCTCCTTTCATTCCTCGTTTCCATGTACATATCCAGTGACACCTAACTGTTTACTACGAGATCTGAAATCAGTTCTTAAAGAAAGTCTTCTGAAGGAATCCAGACAGTTCTATGCAACTCCAAAGACACTGAAAGATTTCTGAAGAGACTGCCTGAATTTAGCTAATGACTCCTACGTATACAGACTAAGGCCAGACATGGGGAAAAAACCTACAATCTCACACGCTGGTAGAGTCTATCACAACTGCCCCAAAAAGTTGTTTCTAAAACATTGGGCAATTAAAATAGACCCCCCCAATCAAAAAGGCGACAATCTAATGATAGACTTTTAGAAATGGGAAGCAAGCTATTACTCTCCTTAAATCACTTTTGCATGGTATATGTCTATTCAGTTTTTTTTTTTTAAGTTGTTATATTAAACACAGAGGGAAATGTTTATTTTTCAAATATAGTATTATATTGTATATGTATAGATAGATCATGATCGGTTTTGGAGAACTGTGTACATTTCTATATCAGTGTTTTGAATAGGACTTTTGTGCCCTATATGTGTCTGTGTCAAAAGGCAATCATTTTTTTTAAAACCCTGTAAAAACTATGTACAATCAATGTCATACATTGTGTTTCAGGACCATCCAGCCCAGAAATGATTAATAATGAAGCAAGCTATATATGAGCTAAAGTATGGTCACTGTAACGTGAATTTGCATGGCATTTTGTCCTATTGCATCATACAGATAATGTGACTTCTCAGATGAGAGCAGGGATTCTTATTTAAAAATGATAAAGAACAATTATGAGCACATTCACGTCTCAAACAGGTCCCAAAACCTGCCTCACCCCTTAACACAGCATACACTGCTCCCACTGCACCCAGTGATTCTGGGTAATGACACGCAAATGAGCAATCACAGTGCATCACTTTTTGCTTCTATCCACTTAAATATTGAGCCCTTTAGTCCTATGCCGGTTGTATTACACAGCTTTTTTTTTTGGTGTGTGTGTGTGTGTGTGGGGCGGGGAGAAGCAGACTTCCAAGGCTACAGGACTGTTACTTAAACCCCTGCAAGAGGTCTATTGTGGGCATGAGTTGGTAAGAGAATTAGTATTACATTACATTCTCAAGCCTAGAATAAAATATGCCAAAGAACTGAAGTCAAAGAGAGAACACTCAGAAGTGTTTCTAAAGTATTAATGAGCGACTCTAAAACCTAAGCCAAAAACTCCAAGTACTTCATTTGAGATACTGTATTGAGAGATATACCTCTATCTTACACCAGGCCTACAGCTAGTCCCACAATGTGCAAGGGTGATGCACACAGTACATGCATTTAGTCAATATAAATGGTGTGCATTTACTTTTTGTAGTGCTACAGTATATATTTTCACACTAATGTATATTGGGGTAGATAAATCGTAATGACCTGCTTTATACAGTAAAGTGACTTATAAGACCCAGAAGCTGGGTCACAATCAGTTGTTTATTATCCCGAGTGCCTTGTTGCCTTAATAATTAGGGATTACAGGGGACTTTGTAAAAAAAAAAAAAAAAAAAATCATTAACTTAATGCAGCAATGCCACTGTGTGATTGGTGACAAAGGGGTGGCATCATAGGACATTCAAACTGTGGCCTCACTGGTACAGTATTATCAAGAGGTGAAATGATAATCAGTATTGCAATTGTCTAATTGATTTATTTCTATAACTGTTATAAATAAGGGATTTTCATCCCTGAATAAAAATGCCTTTTAATGGATTTTGAGTGACGCTAAAACAGGTCATTTCTGTTACTTTACGGTATAAGCTGTTTGATTCTCAGTGACATCCTTAACAATGAGGCTAGCAGAGTACATGTTGAAACGTTTGAGTAGCCATTTGGTCCTGGAGAAATGTAGGTTTGTTGCTGGTTCTGCTTCTTTTTAGTGGACCAACATGAGTTTTTTATAGATTTATCTGTACACAAGCTTTCCAGGGCTCACGGGTCTCTTTTCTGACAGGTACCTGGAGGTGCTTGCGACTGTTTGAATGCACTTATAGCATTACATCGGCAAAGAATGCAACAAAGCCCATCAATAGGCATCTCTTAACCTGGAAATTAATCTACATGTAGGAGAGGGAAATGAACTAAACTCCAATTCTGCGGACGATGCCATGCAAGTTCTTGCGGAATAGAGCCCCGATACCACTTATCAGTTTTTAGTGATTCTCGACCATATTTAATTACCATAGTATGAAATGTTAAGGGTCTTTGGCCAGGATTAACTAAACGCTGATAAGTTGTTGTTATCTGCCATTAACTTTAACTGCCATTAATGTGGAATCCAGATCCAATATCCTCTATTGAAGCTTAATGAATCTTCACCATAGCCCTAGCACTGGGCACCCTTTGCTTCAGGACTTTGTCATCTCACCCAAAATGAAACACCGTTGTCGTTTTCAGGTGATATGCTCAGATTTGACGAACCATTGTCTTCAAGACAATTTCAATTATGCACGAGACACCAGAATACAATAAAGGAATGCTTGGAATAGACAAGGCAAACATAACTTAGGGACTCAAGCAGCAGGGTAGTGGATCTGTTTATCAGTCTTTGTTCTGCAAACTGTTTGCATTAAAAAAACAGCACCATATTCATAGACAATTGAAAGCATTAGGAGTCCTTTTTTTTTAAATAGAAATGTGCTGGTTTTGGTACCATGTGTACACAGGATACTAAAATAACCCTTAAAAAAAAAAAAAAACACAAATTGCTTCTTTTTTCCCCCCCTTAAAATATATGAAGCAGGGGATCTCCGGTGCTGAACCCCATTAATTTCTTCTCCAATGACTCCCTGCTTCCAGAGATACCGACCTCCAAAAAAGGGGGTGCCAGAGTCTCGGCAAAGTTTAAAGCTCTCACACTAACGCGGACCAATAGGACGCCGAAGCTGATGACGTCACCACTTCCTATTGGCTCGCAGGGCACAGGAGCTGTGAAACGTCGCTGTAATGTGAAACCTGCCAGCGGAGCAGCTACCAGCGCCCCCAATGGAGGTATCTCCAGAAGCAGAGGGTCCTCCACGCTGAAATTAATGGGATTTGGTTCTGGAGACCGCTTGCTTCAATTCTATGTTAAAAAACAATTAGTAGCTCAGCAAGTAGACTAACTGGTCAAAGTAGTACTTACCGCGTCACTTTCTGTAAGTAACTTGTGCCAATTATATATTCCATGCCACCATTATGGTTTCTGTCATTTAATTCCCACTGATCCTTGGCTTTTAGGCACATAATTAAGCACTTAATGTTCACCCATAATGCAAGTATGACATGACTTATGGAGATTTCCAATCTGAAATGTTTATACTAATTTTATACACGGTCAAACCAAACCCAAAATCAGTAGCAAGAGTTACTACAAATCATGCAGAATAATCCCACCGTTATAACAAGATCATAACTGCAATCTAATACCACCAACATCAATTAAAAATGATCTTTGTACAACAAGGATCGTACAGATTGTGAGCCCATTTCCAATCTGCATTGATACATCATACGTTTCTAAAATGAGACTTTCCGACTATAATGAGGACTAGGATGTCGGATCATAGATAATTTACACAGCATCTGTTTTATTCTCTCCTTCGTGAATCCCGTTTCTCTGAAAGAGTAAAATATATATAGTGCCAAAGAACTGTCCAAAGTATATTTTGTACTATTTTAATACACCAAATGAAATGTTTTTTTGTAAAGAAAATATATATTAAAGTATTTGCAAAATCCATTCCAGGCGTGCGATTTGTAATTGAATGAAACGCTTCATGCTACAAGGCATTGTGGGGTGTGACTTTGGAATCTCCTACGGAGATTGAACGTTAAACCATCCACTTACAGTTCGGTTTGGCGCCTCACTAAGGTTGCAGTCCCCCAACAGGCTCAGGAACAAACTAGTGCCCGGGAGCATTAAAATGGTATGTGTATATATTTTTATAACCGTGGTTATCTTCAGCTCCTGGGACCCCTCGGTTTCCAAGATTATAGGTAGGTGTAGCTAAAGGTGTTCATCCAAGGCATTAAAAACAGACATCCAATAGGAAGCTTATTGGCCTGTGGGACACGCTAGTTTTGGCAGCTATAATAGAGTTCCCTTCAAGGAGCTGAAAAACCAAGTATCTCAGGAACCACAGAGGTCCTCCAGAGCTGATGCACATAATTTTCCGATACTGGGACCCTCTGATTCCCTACAGAACGGTGTAGCCGGTGCGTTTAAACGGCCGTCTAATTGTGAGTGGCAACAGTTTCCTATTCGCCTGTAGAACCATGAAATGCAACGGCCATATTGAGTCCTTTTTACAGAGCAGAAAAGAGAAACTACATTCCAGCTCTGTATACATTCCAGCTCTGTATAGAATGTTGGAGGCCCTGTATCCGCTAGGTGCCTGATGGATATCCTTCCCTTTCCCAATAAAAGTAGGACTGACAGTGAAGGCAGTAAAAACAGCAGGATTCTCAAGGGAAAAAAAACCTAAATATATTTTGATATATGGAAAGGTTCATTTTCCAAGTTACAAGGGTATAAAAAGTTCAATTTAACTAATATTTAGGGGGTTGTGACAATTACAGCCTTAGGCTGCGCTTATAGTGCCTGGCGACAGCGACGCCGCTCCAAAACAAATCCATTGACTCTGTCGCAAGCGCTTATAGTAAGCGCGACCAAAAATTGAAGCCATGTAAATTAGATTTTTTAGATACATTCGCCCCATATGACTGTCTCTAAAGCAATCAGTGTGCTGCCCGCCCCCTTCGTGACGTCACTGGCCTTGTCACCAGCAACAGCGCTTAAAACTAAAGTATAAAACTTTCGCTAGTGGCGACGTCATCGGTCGCGTCTCCGTCACTATAAGCGCAGCCTAAGAAGTTCACTGCTGCAAGTATAATGCACAAAACAGCACCAGATTATTCAATAAGGTTCTCGCCAAAAAGTGTGGTGCTACAGTTCAGAGACTCGGAGACTTTGATACTGTACTCAACACCACACAGTATAAACAAATTGGCAAAACATCCAGACCAATCTCTCAAAGCACAAAAATACTGTGTTACCTTTTTCTTTAAATAATGCTGGTGCCGTTTTGTCAGCCATAATTTTGCAGCCGGGAAGCTTTCAGTTACAAATTAGGGGAAACACTGATGATACCTTTCTACCTCTCGCTCTGTCCCCCTCAAAACAATCTTGACAGAATAAATGTAATTTAAAACAGAACGTATTCCTGCTAACAAACAGTGGTAATGTTTTAGCCTTGGTTTTGTCAGGGTCTTTGATCCACAGGGAGCCATTAATCCAAAGTCTTCTAAAGCGTTGCTGGCACTTAAGGGTTAATCCACATGTATAACGTTTCTAAATCATCGTAGTGTTGTAACTGCTGGTGTGAAGATTCTGAACAAGGTCATTCAACCAACTGGGTCCTTATGGGCTTACAAGTACTCAAGACTTTATTATCCCGCTCTGGGCTTGCTGAAACTCCTCCATTTCAACTGGTGTCCTCAGGTACTGCTCGATCTCGCTGTCCGATATGTCCTCCTCCCCTGTGATGTCCAGCCGGCCTGGGGAGAACGCCTTGGAACGGCTTCTCTTCTTTGGATTGGCCAGGCATGGGGGAAGGAAGGGTGTTATAGGACTTGGTTGGCGAGTAGAGGGCTGGGCTTCTGGCTCTGCTGTTGACATCACACTCTCTGTGGCTGCCAGAGCCCGTCTGAGAAGGTATGCACGATGCTTTAAGATGTCATCCACGTGCTGCACCACGTTCTTCTTATTTAGCGACAGCACCTTCAGCCAAGCCAGCTGTGTGGCCATCTTCAGCAGAGTGTCCTGAAGCTCCTTCAACCTCTTTGGGGCTGGTGGCGGCAGGTCGGTGTCAGACAGTTTGCAAAAGCGGGAGAGGGTGCAGGACAGGCGGTGGGACGGTCTCAGTGATTGCCAGGACAGGTAAGCCGCAGCTGTGACAATGGGGATGGGGTGACGCCCAGTCACCAGCCATGTCTCGCTGGCCAATTCAACTATCAGCAAAGTCCTTTCTAACACCTTGTCCATATCCTCTGCGTATTCGGGAATGGTGGCTGGGGAGTCCTGGAAGAGCTTGAAACTGGAACGACAAATATATTGGTGAGAACATACACAATGTAATTGGCTTTCTTCGAAAGATTCAATTCCCACTAAAGTAACATTATCACTGATCTGCTTCTTGTGGAAAAAAATTCCCAATTATTGCCTAAAACCAATTATGCTGCAAACAAGAAACAAAAAAAACCAAGTATATACACCAGTGAATTATTGAGAAATATAACGCTTTAACACACAGCATCAGAGAATTTGAGTAAATATGGAGTACAAACCTCCCAAAAGCATTGGTTTCAATAGTGACATTAAAAGTTAAGAAATACTGGTCTTATTTGAATAAAAATGGGCTCAACCATCGACACTTTACCTATTAAACATGCCAACGCCACTTTGGTCATATGAGGCACTAGCTAACTCTTTCGCTGCTGGAAGCCTGGCGACACTAGACTACCATTGTGGTCACGTAAATCACGGGCAGTCTGCCAGCGTTACTAACAGAAGCAAAGCTCCTCGCGATCGCAGTGAACGTGATCTCCCCCAGAAAACGAGCAATACACCAGATCACGTTCCTGGGACCTAACAAAAGCCCCTGGAGTGCCGACCTTTGTGACATTCAGGGAATACCAAAAAAAAAAAAAAAGAAGGACAGCCAGAAAGTTATGATGATATTATTAATAATATATATTAAGTATTTAAATCAGGCACACAAGGGGTTACCATTGGTTACAAATTGCGTTAAAAAATACAAGAAAAGTTTATGGCCTATCAAGTTCTATAGGACAGATAGAATCTAAATGGCATCTATTTTTGCCAGAAGGGATTGAAATATTGTTTCCTCGCACTTGAACGGGAAACTTCTTTGAAGGGTTCAGGGGGCGTGGCTAAGAACGTATCCCAAAAAGAGTAAATTTAGTAAATATGAAGATATCATGAGCCAACACCTATTCTGAAGAATAACGAATGGATATTCTAAACAGTTGCAATGGGACGGATGCATTAAAAGCAGCAGTCCAAGCTGCCATTTCTTTTTTGTGTCGGCCCCCTCCCCCACCTTTAATATGTGCATCAATACAATCCACACAATAAGTAATTTGCTAAGTTGTTGATCGATCCGCAAAGATTCTGCTCGGGGGTTCACCAAATGGCTTTCAATGCGGCAGAAGAGGACCAAAGATGCAAAGTTCTGTGGGGAAGACCATGTGACCAGGCAGTCACTAGATACAATTTGTGCACTGCTAGAGTGTGGGCAGGGATCAAAAAAGGGGTGTGCCAAAGCCTGTTTCAGAAGAGGAAGGGGATGCGACTTTGTAAATGATTGCTAAAAAAAAAAAAAAAAAAAAAAAAAATAATAATATGCTTGTTGCATTAAAAATGTAATTCAGTTTAAAAAAAATAAAATAAAATGCTGCAAGTATTTTCTCATACTACAGCACTGATGTATATCTCTAGGGTCTGCAGCTTTAAGGCCAAACCATTCATGTTTAGGAGATGGCAAAGGACAGATATCAATTTGTCACTCAAATTTTTTGTCACTCAAATTTAGGAGCAAGTCGGCCAACATTAGTCTTGTTACAGTCGACACTTGACTGAACCTATTGATATGAATCACATTATTCCAAGTATTAAAGAAATAAAGTTAGGAGCGCATTTCTATATTCAGTCAACTTTTAACATCTAAAGAATTTTTAATTCTTAAGTCGTAAAACTGTCGGGCTGATTGATGGAAAGGTGTGGGTGTGTCTTTCAATGCAGAGGGTTTGGGCATAAAAATTGGCATTTGTGAATAGAAAATTAGATTTCAACTAAGGGAGTGTTCATCCTGGAGCACGTGAAATCTCAATTTCAACTCAACACCCTTTGGGAAAAGATCTGATCAATGTTAGACGGCAACGGACGTTAGATTCATGTTTTTTTTTTTTAAATTTTGATGAAACGATGTATTTAATATTACTGTATGTTCTTGTAATCTCTAATCTAAGCACTATTTTTTATATTAAAAATCTGAACTTTAATAAGCAATACGTTGGGCTCTGAATGAATGGTTTGCAAGCTTTGTAGAGAGTGAATGGCATGGTCCGACACATTCTGCTAGAACAGTTTTGTTGCCTTTAAACTCTGGAAATTACATAGTTGATATTTCTTTTGGTGGTGGAAGCCTATTAATGGCTAGATTGCAACAGAGCAAGAGTAAATATTAACTAATTTGAAGTACTTTGTGAAGGAGAAAAGGTGAGTTGGCTAGTTTAGCCATGTGTATTAACCCTGGTTGCATACGTCATGTGTTCACAATTGTGCGGGTTGTGACAGATGGTATATTGGGACGGATTGAGAGGAGATATTGTTCACTTGAGTGACCTTTGCAGAAAGTGAAAAGGTGGGTCATCTATATCGGGGGTGTGTAAACTTAATTTGCGACCCCCTGCCTGTTCCCCCCCCCTTTTCTCCGGTGGTGTCATTTGATCCTGCGGCGTTATTTGACCGAGTTGTCATCCGACACATCGCCAGAAGCCGCTGGAGAGAAGGTAAGAGACAGAGGCCTCACATGCTCCCCCAGCATTTTATTTAAATGTTTTGTGGAAGAGCAAGGGGCCTATGTAAGCGCCGTGCCCCCCCCCCCCCCCCCAGAACATGTTGCACCCCCTGATTTAGATAAGTGTATTAACCTGTGTTCCACATGCAGGTCATTAACTTACAGGTATGCCGTACGCAACAATGATATTTTCTAGATACTGCCTTGTTCTACACTGAACACCACAGCTATGGAACCGATGTTGACACTTCTCAGGTTAAGCATGATATCACTCACCTCTTGCAGTGAACCTTCACCAGGTCCTGAAGGCTCAAAGAGGGCACATCCAGCTTCAGCACATGCACCATGTCCAGGTAGACACCTGCAAAGATTTCCTTCTTTGAATACAGCAGCGAGCAGATGGTAGCCATGGTGAGAGGCCACCTGTGCTGCCTGCAAGTGATGTACACGCAGCATCCCACCACCACCTCTTTCTTCTGCAGTGTGACAGAGTGGTACAAGGATTGCTGCCAGGTTTTTTCGTAATAAGACACTGCAGTGTCCTCAAAGCCAGATGGCAGACCTAGGATTTTGCACAGATCCCGCACACGCTTGAGGTCTGTGGGGCACAAGAGGGAAAAAACAAAAAAACAAAAAAAACCAGTGACCCGGGCAGCAAACCGTTCTTCAAACCAGATGTAACCCAATCTCTCCTAACTGTTCCACATATGCTGTACTCTCTCCTTTTATTGTTACTTGTGATTCTATACTACAGCAAGCCTCCTCTTTGGTTATACGCTGCTGCACTTTAATACACCAACATGAAATCCTATTGAATCTGCGCTTTTCCTAGTGCACTGCTTAGATGCTAAGCTCTGGCACTCCCTCTCAAATAGTTTCCATTTATAACTGAAGAACTAGACTCCGTGGGGCATAGGTCATTCCTGGCTGTTTTACAATACTAACAGTCTTTCAAGTTACTTACTGTAGGTTACTCTATTCCTCTCTCCCCCCCCCCCCCCCCCCGAGATAAAACCAATGGTCCATATGAACCTTCGATCTATGCCCCCTATACAATGAGTTCCATGTAGCTTAAAGCTGCAGCCCGAGTGAAGCAAAGCGGGTGCGCATAGCCGGATTATTCTAAATGCACTTGTCCAGGGTATGGGTGTGTGCAGGTGACAGTGAGCTTGCTGCTTGCCGAGACAGTCAAATTTGATTTTGCTGCTCGCTGCTGCGTCACGTGAGCGGTTCGCCCAATGAGGGCGAACCAGCTCCGTGATGTCACGGCCGTGATCCCCGACACACCAGAGCAAAATAAGCATAGAGCTCGAGCGCGCTCTCATTCACCCTGGCCGCAGCCTAATGCATCGCTAACTATGAGAGGATAAAAGAGGAGCACCAGCCTTTATGGAACGTTGGTCATTCCAGTCTCCGTTTCTATCAGTCGGTAAGAAGTCTCATCTGTCACTGACTGTGACCCTCCCACCAGAAGGGATATGTCCCTTTGGCCTGTGCCACTATGTTGCCATCGTGTGCAGGGTACAGACTCTATGGAATAGGTCACTTGTCTGTCACGGTCACCATGTGTGGAAGGACATTTGGGAATACACAGACTTACCACGCAGCTTGGTCCTGCTCATAGACTCAGTCTCTCCTGTGCTATGTGAAAACCTCACGGCTGTTAGCAAAAGTAGAAACATGACATTATTATGGATCTGTAAAATAGCTCATCCAC
This sequence comes from Ascaphus truei, assembly GCF_040206685.1. Classification (NCBI taxonomy): domain Eukaryota; kingdom Metazoa; phylum Chordata; class Amphibia; order Anura; family Ascaphidae; genus Ascaphus; species Ascaphus truei. Next base: position 185,842,467 of record NC_134487.1, read on the forward strand.
CAAAAAAAACCCCCACAGACGGTCAATGCAGTGTTAATATTTCCCACCCAATTTTTATTTAAAAAAATATTGAACTAAAAAGCATTTACTAATTTAACAGCAACACCATTACTTCCTATCAGCCATTTTTTTCAATCCCATAAAACCATCAGATATACAAGCAGACCAATACAATGCTACATAGTCTAAAAGGGAATGGCACGAACATGGCTTTTTAAAAGCTAAAATAAATTTGAAAGAGAAGACTGCTCAGGATAAATAGTAGCATTAAAAAAAAGGTGCTACATTCAAGAGATATGGGTAAGAAAACACACAGAAAGGGAGAGAGATAAGACGTCATGTTTTACTAGAGTTAATTTATACACATTTTCAGTTGATTACTGTACAGAAATATGTGCACATTATATTGGAGATACTCTTGGGAATTCTTTTTTAAAAGCTCCCATCAACAGAACTGTTTTGAAGCGGAATGCTGCAAAATACACATTTAATGCAGAAAAGATTCTAATGCTTAAACCTGTACATGGTAAAAAGCACGCCGAGTGAGAGCAGTCTGGAAGAGTTCATCTAAAGCGTTACCTTTGTAGATCCTTGGGGAGTCATACGATTCCACTGTTCTAACACCAGCTTAAGCTTGGTGTAGTTGTGTGATAAATCTAATGGGGGCCCATTGCAAGAACATGCAGAAACTCATTCACAGAACACTAAATGTTTCTGTAAATATTTTGGTCCAGGTAAGAAAAACGAATCAGGGCACTTCGAATTTTTCAAAAGGAATTTATTGGGCCAACAAATAAAGAAAATCGGCGATTCGACTGCTATGGCAGCCTCTCAAGTGGAGTGGCATGATTAAAGTCGCTCTATAGTCCAGTATAAATAGTCCCGAGATCCCAGATGTCTAATCCTCTGCAGGTGTCTCATGCTTGAGCAGTCCTGTTCCGTCACGAAATCCCACAATGTGTCCCACTCCCACTCTTGTGTCTGACATTCTGACATTCTGAACTCGCACCCGTGTCCTCCGTTCTGTTACTAAGCCGTGATCAAGATCTCTCATCAAGATGCACGGATCATCTACGTCAGCGTTTCCGGTATAGCAGATAAGATGTTAGATGACTACCAGCAGGGATTTAATACATCCTCCCATACACCATCTAACATCTTGTCATCTCTGCTATACCAAAACGCCGACGTAGCTGATCCATCTTGATGAGAGGATCGGGGCTTCGCAACAAAATGGATAACAAAGGACGCGGACGAGAGATCAGGATGACATCAGACGTATCGGAAACGGCAGGATTTCGTGACGGAACAGGACTGCGCAGGCCTGAGAGTTCAGGACTATTTATACTGGACTATAGAGAGACTTTAATCATGCCACGCCATTAGAGGAAGGCTGCAGTAGCAGTCAAAACGTCTATTTATCTGTTGGCCTAACAAATTCCTTTTGAAAAATCCCTGATTAGTTTTTCTTACCTGGATCTACCCACGGATTGCAAACGCTTCTTCCCTGTTCTCAGGAGCACCGGTAAAAGTATCATATATACCTATTTTTTCTGGGGTGCAGCATGTTTCTTCTATTTCGCATTGAGTTACCCGTTTGAGGCCAACACGCATTTGGATTACAACTTTGTTGTTAAATGTTAGATGCTGCTAATTATCTTTGGCTGAAGATTAGCACTACCAATCAAATGTTTACCTGGAGTTAAGTGTTTTTTTCCACACAACCATTTCAGTTAGTGAATTAGTGGTGTACAGTGGCTGTTTTTTTTTTTTTTTTATATAACCTATGGAAGATTTGGTTAATCTCTCATTTGGTCTTACAAATAAAGCTGAAACAAAAACATTTAATGATGATGAAATGCGTGTACATTTATACACATGCAGAAGGAAAGGCACAACCTGCAACTTGTGTATTAAAAAAAAAAACCATGTTTTGCAAACAACTTAATGTTATTTATCTTCTTGGAACCAATGGAACGTAGAAGTAATCCGAATTAAATAACGTGCTGTTTTTTGTGTCTTTGCTTTGGAAATAAGGATTTTTTTTTTCATTTCACGGGGTGAATTTAAGGGTTTAGGGGAGATCACCACTTTTATAGGATTTTCACTCAACTGTCTAAAACACAGAACTCCTATTCATACCTTGCTGAAACCCTTCCTCTGCCTGTGTGGTGGCCAGCAGCCCCTCTGAGAGGATGAAGCCACACTCTGCACACACCAGCTGCTCTTGAGAGTAGTGAGCATCCTCCACGATGTCAGAGGAGCCACAATCAGGGCATAGCTTCAAGTTGGACATCTTGGGCCGTTCTGCAAATGAATAGAAAAGAAAAGAAACGTGCGCTACAAAAACCAGACAGATAACAGGAGGATCTAGAAAACAGGAACGCAAAATAAAAGTAGCTAAATTTACAAATATAGACAGCTTCATTGTTCCGTCTGGGATGGCAAGTTGTAATATTCTGCACCAACACTGACTGACACTGAATCCTACGGAAACAATTGCCAATTGCCCCCCAGCCAGTGCTGTTTGTCAGCATGGGACAGGCACTGTCTGTTTTATGCAGCAGCCGGCACTTGGCTTCATGTCCAAAGCCGACTACAGGCTGGGCCCGGTCTAAGTGCGCGGCCGCTAAGGAGCTTGGAGGGAGATGAGCCGCGGCTGCAGGCTGCACTGTGGAGCTCAGGGGGTTAAGGTAATAAGTTGGGATGGTGGAAGGGCACAGGCAGAGCTATGGAGCTGGAGTTCTTAGTGCTGCTGCACTTGGAAATGTGAGGATGTCAATGGTCTCCCATTAAGGGAGGGGAGCACAGCAACTGAAGAAAAGGGTAATGTATTTGGTCCATGTGCAGATACAAATCTTTGTCTGCACATATACCAATAAATCACCCTTTTCTGCAGTTGCTGTGTTGTGCTGGTATATTGGATCACTTCAGTGATTTGTTACGGTTTATACCCCTCCCTTTACCGTGCACCACGAACACCATCTTTTTTGGCTTAATACCCTGTTAGAGAATATAGTAAGCATGCCACGCAGGTAAGTACATCTTCCTGGGTGCAAGCTGTAAATGTTGGTCTTTCTCCCTCCGAATAGAGGTAAATGAGAATTTTAATCCTCATAGAAGTATATTAGTATTTTATCTGGTAGTCTTAGGACCTGTGAACTGGGTCTGCCTTGTCATGGCTCACAGGCTTACAATGCTTTGGCCAAAGAGTTAAACTAAATGACCCTTTTTCAAGAGAATATATAAGTATTTCACTGCGTATTTTTGTCATATTGGATGTAGCATTGGGCTTCTCTGTCGCTTGTTGTAAATAAAGTGGTGGAAATAAACAGGTAACAGGCACCCTACATTCATAGAAAAAAAAATATATATGAAAATGTATTGACTCGTAGCCACAATAGGCTCTACTGTGCCCACTTGCTAAAACGTAGATACGAGTCAATACATTTTTTCTTGAGAAAGGATGATGTTAGAGCCAAAATGTTCAAAGCAAAAAAAAAGTGTTTGTTTCAAGTGCCGGTCCTTGCCTCTATTTTGTTTGCATCTTTCTTGCATGGTATGCACCCGTGTACACAGACACAAACAATTGCCCCTGCAGCAAAAAAATAAAAAAAATTGCCAGTGATGGACATGTGTTACATGGGGAAACATCTATATGCCCCACACACCTCAGCAGTGTGTTCAAAGGTAATGTTATTTTGTTTGCTCTTGCAAAATGTATTAAACACACGTTACTCCCTTGGGTGTCGCAATGACGTCAAAACAGCCAGCACGCTGGAGGCCCTTGTCACTTTAGTGGTCATTCCTAGGGAGAGATGACTGGGAGATGGGAGCGTGGCGACCATGTGATCGCTACACAAGTCGCCCTGCATTGAAGGGGTTAATCCAGCATCTTCTATGTGACATTTAGACAGTCATTTTTGATGTGCACAGCAAGGTGGTAGGTGTTGGTTACGGTTACCATTCAAAAAAATAAAAATGGACACCAAACCAGGACAACCGTCGCGCACGTGAGGATGGAAATCCTGGATGTTTTTATATATTTAAAAAAGTTCCTCCCGGACGGCGACCTTAATTCTATAAATCGGCCATATCCAGGACAATACGGACGTATGGTAACCCTAGCGTTGGTATTAGAGGGTCTGACTGTGACAGGACCACTACTTTCACATTCAGTAAATAAAAATAGCACTTGTGGAGCATTTGCAGGTCCCAAGCGGAGCTGCAGCCCGGCCTGGCACACACAAGGCAGCTACCTCTGGTTTCCAGGCCCATCTGGCAGCGAAGGGACCACTAAACTAGGCTGCCTCCTCCCCCAATGAGTGCACCGTGGCATTAGGCGCCGCTAATACATGATACCCGCAGCAGCTGACGTCACACTCCTCAGTGCCTTTTTGCTTTTAGCCCCGCGCTGCTAAAGCTACTGCAATACCCACAGTGAGGCGCGGGCACCCCGCGGGTCAAAGGTCAGCGGTCTCTTCTCATACCATTCACCGCCGTCACCAAGGTAACGCCGCGGCCCGGGAGCTCCTCTCTGCTGGCACCAGTCTCCGAAGGTACTTCCGCCCAGTCAGGAGATAGAGCGGTTTCACATTCCGGAACGTCACTTCCGCTGGGGGGCAGCTCGTACTGCTCCATGAGGAAGTAAAGGAGTGTTCAGTGCCGGCTGGGCCTGAGCTTATATCGTATTAACTCCTCAGCTGCTGGAGGGGTTAGTAATGCAGGCGAAGGATGAGCCTCATTCACATAGGGGGCCTGAAATAAAATTATATATATATGTGTACACGGTGTGGGAGTAACTGAGATGATTTCTTTTGTAAGGTAACATTTTCATCTGATTTTAGAGAGCCTTTTATAGGTGGTATTCATTAAACGACATAATGAATAAAACACACTTTGTGTCATAATCGCACCTATTGCCCTGTAGCAGTTTATTGAATAATCCCATAGTGTACACAAATTGAGTGCCAGTGGGTGGCACTGCTGTCAAAGGCATTACTATGAACTAATGATTTACTTTGAAGAATATTATTATTAATACTATGATGTGAAATGCTGGCAGTGGATATTCACAGTTGAGTAAGGCTATTAAATACTTTCTCTAAAGAATTGATTTTCTTAGCTAATGAGCCAATCTGTGTTAATGTTGTAATATTTTGTGTAGGTTTTATTTTTATTGTCTTTTGCATCTACTGTACAGCACCTTAGAAATAAATGATAATAAAAAGACACATTCGTGAAGCTGGGCCTATATGCGTTTACATGTGATGGGTGCTACGCTTTACCACTCTCCAACTACAATTTAAATGAAAGGGAGTGAAGGCATGCTTAAAGCTTAGAACCCTTACGTTGAATATGGGGCATTGTGTGCTACAATACAAACCAAGTTATTAGCAGAAATTAACAGAGGAAACATTAAAGGGTTTATTAAATAACTCTGAAGCAGCCAATCTCACTGCAATTAGCTGAAACCTATGACTGAGTTTTGGCATGATCGTAGCTTATTGAATAAGGCTGCGCTTATAGTGTCGGCGACAGCGCGTCAAAACAAATACATGCCCGCCGTCGCGTGCGCTTATAGTAAGCGTGACGCGATGGAGCGACGGCTTGGTCGCTGGAAGTCATCTCAAATTGATTTTTCCAGCGACCACAACCTGACGTCACCATCGCTATAAGCGTAGCCTTAGGCCGCGGGTTTAGTGCCCGCGACGGCGACGCGTGACGTCACCTTCGCCGCTAGCGAAAGTTGTATTTCGCTTTGCGGCGGCGTCGCGGGCGACCAGGCCATTGATTGGTTCAGGGGCTGTCACATGAGGCGACAGCCTATGAAAAATCAAATATTCCCAGCTTCAAAAAATCGTGTCGCAGTCGCGCTTAATATAAGTGCACGCGGTGGCGACAATGCATTTGTTTTCGGGCGACGTCGCCGGCACTATAAGCACGGCCTTAGCGCTCATGCTCAGACAGTTGGTGACATCACAGCTCTCAAGCATGAGCGTGGGTCACTGCAGCCTAAGGCCGTGATTATACCAAAAATGCGCACGGAGTTACCAACACAAATAGTATGCATCCCAGCAAAGCGCTTACCTACCGTGACTGTCGCACTGCTTGCCACTGCAATGCTCTTGGACCCAGATATCCCAGATGCATTACTGTGACTGTGTGCAAATTATGCGACATTAAAGATTTCTGTGTGTTTTGCCTTTCCTGGGATGCTGGGACCGGGAGATTTCTAGGCTGTAAGTTTCAGAGTGGGTTTGTCGGAGAAAGTCTTTACAGAATGTGGCTATGTATCGGGGTTCCAGAGTTATGGGATACCCCAGGAATTGGATCGGGAACTGAGTGAGATTCTCGGATCCAGCCAAGCACATTGCTCTGGGCAAACTCTGACTCTGAAAGCGCTATTGCGACTCACCGCCAGGATTCCTGCTGCAGCATCTTCCAGACAAGGTAACCGGGCATGAAGGGGTTAATGTATACCTGCGATCACCCACGGGGTCCCTAGTAGACAGAGGGGTCCCTAGTATAAAGAGTGGTACCCAGATAGATGCCCAGATACCCTGCACCTAGTATAGGGGTTCAGGGGGGCACTCCAGGTAAGTGATAAAGCTGAGAGTGGTTCGTGTGAGTAACAGTTTTAAAAGTTATTTTTCTAAAGTGTGCCAAGTATGATGCTAGTGAGGGTAGTGTGACGGTAAGGGGGGTACCCTGGCCACTAATAAAGGTATTTGGCCCGGCTGGGTGCCCCTGAGCCATATTGGGGAATTGTAGATTGTCAGCTCTGCAACCCCAGTAATGGCAAAAACACTGATTTCAATAAAAATGTATGTGTGTCTCCCACCAGGTGGCGAGACTAATGGGATTTCTAAAAGAAATGTATAACTGTGGCAGTGTTTTCATGTAACCACATAAAGGAAAAAATGGTTTTAAAACCCAGCGCTTGGCAGCATAAGCAAGCGGCTTTTAGCTAACGTTCGCTAGGACGCTCCTAGAGCACTGAGATTTGCTGTGGGTTAAATCATGAAAAACCATCTAACGTAATTTTTATAATTCATAAAAATTGATGAATTAAAGTCCCCCTATTTTAATTGTACCAAAATGTTAGGCATATAGGGATTTCCATCTAACACGCCAGAAACAGCGGAAACACTTTATCTGTAATCACTGTTGTTAGAAATGTATGGCAGGAAATTCCTGCAAGGTAACGGCGCATATTCAGCCCCGGACTTCTAAAGCATCCCGCTGTCTCGATGCCACGATGTCTGGAAACAGTCCGGAGTTGAAAGGCGCCGACGCTAAGGTGTCAAGTGGGGAGGTGTAACACAAGTATCCCCATCTTAGTAAATGCCTGGGCAAATGGGCCAGATGTCCAGTCAGCTCAGACAAAATGTCGCCAGGTAAGGAGGCCGGGTCTGGTATGCTAAGCGGCAAAGGTGTGAGGTTCGCGCATGCACTTAGCAAACTAAGAAGCCCTCTGCCAGGTTTTGCAAAGTATTGGCAACTCCAGATAGGTGGGGAATATTATTCCCATGGAGTAGATTGGCTGCACAGGTTAAGTATAGGACTGTTTAATGTATAAGAAACCCTGCAGCCTATCGGGAACCAGATTCATCATGTAGAGAGATTCATATCGTAACAACGATTCGTAACAAGCTTCAGTAGTTCGTATGAACTAAGGTTCCCAGATTCAATATCACAGCGACAGAACGCAGGAAGCAGCTCTGGCGGAGTAACAGCGGTTGCGAGCGGCACCACTGACTGAGGACTGTTTCCAGCTCTATTTGCGCACAACTCCCGCTCCTGGGAAATTGTACCTAGAAACTTTATTTCCAAAGATTTCGTTTTGGGAACAAGATTTTTCATTTGCCCCGTCCCAGTAAGTGTATTTTTTGTGTAATTGTAAACTAATGTGTGTATGTTCTTTTCTGTAAATAAATCACAATTTATTTTATCTCTTTGCTTTGCTCACTCAAATGATCCGGGTATTAAGGTGTTAAAAGTGCTGGTCTCCCATGACAGTTAGGTACTATATACATTCACTCCATCCCTGACACCAGAACAGAGACTTATATATTTTAGCACACATGACAGGACACAGTATATTTTATTAAAGGATTATATTTAATAGGTATATGTACTTGTAGTGAAAAAAAGAAGAACAGTGCGCAACCAAAAATAACCAAATTGTGATAATAGAATAGTGTCTAATAGTGAATACAAGTGATTAACTTTACCCTCCTTGATAATTTGTGAGAAACAATAAAATCAAGCACAACCCTAATGTGGAAGTGATAAAATTACGTGACCATACATATCCGTTGGTGGGTTTGCGTATGCTGCTGGATATACGGAGTGGCTCAAACACTCCCAAAAGCTAGAAACAAAAGACAAAAAACAAGCGCAAAACGCAATAGTGAAGTATATCAAAAACTTTAAGTGTTTAAAAGGGTAATAAATCTGCGTACATCAAAGGATTAGAACATAAGCATTTCGTGTATCAATACATAAGATACCACACGGCTGTCGGCAGGATAGGCGATGGTGGAGAAACCCTCAGGTAAGTGTACTTCTGCACTCTCCAGGTATCAATTGGCTCCGTTGCTGTAATCGGTCACCGGCATGCAGATCATCTCACGGCTGTTGTTGTTGCACCTCCGTAGGCAACAGAGAATCCTTTGAGTTAAACAATGCCTACATTCCCCCTCCCCCAAATCACCAGCACTCATACATGTATACATTCTGACATGAGACAGAGGGGATAGGCGGCTGGAGGAGAACATAGCCTGTGCACGGGCCCTGATTATCCACGCTACAGCTGCATACACCCCAGCATACAGACAGAAATAACTTTTGCCAGCAGGGATCAGCCGAGACGAAACACCCCAACTCAGAGAGGGACACGTGGAGTCTGGCGGCATCTCCTTCCTATGCCTAATAATATCGGTCGCTTGTAAGTTTTAAATCTCATTCACCTACTGTTTAATTAAATTGTATTGAACTATTTTTTCTCCCTTTTATTTTTTGTCAAGGAAGACACCAGAGGGCATTTCCTTACCTACAACCCACCTAATCTTATATAGAGGAGGAGACACCAGCACAAGACACTAGAGATTTGATGTGTGTGTCTCCACCTAAAAAGTTTGATTCAACATCTCTCTTCCCTTGTCTTCTCCCACCCCTCCCTCCCCCTCTCCCTATCCTAATGAAGAAGTGTGCATAATTTTGTGCTGTTTTTCTTACTGTGGCCCCCCCCTTTCTCTACTACTTTGCACGTATTATACGTCGTGGAGCCGCAAGAAGAGTGACGCGCCCGAGGACATTTCAACCCTTTTTCTATACCCATATTCATACAGAGGTTGGTGAATCACCTCTGAAAGACTCAGGCAGCGGAACCACTTTGTGGAAAGGACTGAAGCTACACATCAAATAGTAGGCTAAATTTTCTGGTGCAAATTTTCTCTCTTTCCCCATTATCTGCTTTTGAGAACGTAGCAGTCACGCTTGGCATTGCATGCCGAAATCAGTTCCAGGACTTTCGTGAGTACCTACCGGTCAAGAAAAAGGGCTCCTACAGAGGTCATTTTTGTGAATTTCGTTTAAAGGATAGATTTATTCGATAGCCCCATTCCCAGTAAGTGTGTTAACCCTGTAAATTGTGTTATATTGTGTGTATGTCTTTTCCTGAAATAAATTACAATTTATTTTATCACCTTGCTTTGCTCAATCAATGATCCCGGTATAAAAAGGTGTTAATAGACCTAGTCTCCCGTGACAGCGCTGTGTTCCAATGCACAATTCACCCCATCATCAAAATAGTTTCAGTCAGTAGCGTTTTTGTGAGGCAAATGATGCCAGAACCCCAAACAAAAATAATTGGATAGCTAAAGTATAAACAATAATAATAATAATAAGCTCCCTCCCCCCGTAGCCTTATAAGGTTAACTGATATATTAGTATTTTTTTTATAAAGTGTAAAAAATCATTATTTTCTTAATATCTATCGTCTCTAATCATTAGGATACACTGGGCTCTGAAGAGCTCCATTTAACCCCCTGGACACCCAGTCTTATTCTAGTGTAGGTCGGACTGTTTCGGCCCCAGTTCTCCATTGATTTGAACAATATATAACATTTCTTGTTGATCCAAAAGGTGCTGAAATGCGACCCCCTTGCAAAAATATTGGCAAGGCTCTCCACTAATTTTCGAACAGAGATGCCAACTCTACAAAATATGTGGTTTCAGGGATCTGGATTAAAAAATGACTATTAAATTGAAACATAGGTACTACGAAGAAAAAGAACCCCAATAAATGAGAGCACTCTATCAAAGTATATTAGACAGAGACAACCAAGGGAGTTAATAATGATAAGGGGATAGGGAGGAACAAGAGTGTGACCAGTGGATATATGTCAATGTTAAAAACAGTTTATTGGTGAGCTGTGATCAAATTACTAAAATAAGGTTTGGACGCAAAAATATTGAGTCTCAATGTAAGTTTTTGATAGACTCAACTAAATGCCTAGACAAAGGAGCGAATTAACCTAAAACTCGGCAGAGAGGTAATATGGGGTCTCGGTCAAATGTTACAAACACATCCGGGGGTACAGATATGGCAGAAAGGGTTAATGCAGCTATTAGAGCAAACAGTGGTAAACGTTGTAGCTGCCCCTTTAGTATCCAATGTTTAAGCCCCTATTAGTGGCCTAACCCATGGAGTGCTGGTCCTGCAGCCAAGTGGCCTGGTGCTAAGTAAAGACCTAATGAAGTCGTCTCCTGAATCATGCAGATGCAAGGGGCTATATATAGATCTAGTGATCACTGAGTAAACCCAGCTTAACTGTACATCATATGGTGTTCGTGAACCAGATGCAGGATTGGGATTTAAAATAGGAACACGGTGGGTTCATCCACCTGTCCCTATTACCAATTGTGGCACAAGACCATGCAGGGGCTTTAATATGCCAAAACGTGAACACCATTAATGCTCCATATGTATGTCAGAAGGCTCTGCAGCCTTAATTCTAGTTGCTGAGCAACATAGGTCTGGATAGAGAGGTAGCCTAGTAATGGTTAACCCAGTATCACTATTCAACCTTATACAGACATGGAGTGAACAATAAAACGCTGCATACTGCATTCATGATAATACATGTAGAAATAGTGGTCTGGATTCAGGGATAGCCTTGATACGGTTAACCCATAATCACTGCTTGACCATAGGGTGTTAGCATTGGATGTTGAAGTGGGAACACGGTAGGTACATCCACCTGTCCCCATTTCCAAATGTTGCACAAAACCATGCAGGGGCATTAATATGCCAAAGGATAAACACCATTAGTACTCCATGTGTTTTTGTTAGGGTACTATATGACATAGTTCTGTATAGAGGGATAGCCTAGTAATGGTTAACCCAGTATCACTATCCAACCTTATGAAGACACTAAAATGCCAAGAAGCAGACAATGAAGTGCCATATACTGCATACTTTGTTCGTAATATTGCGCGTAGAGATAGTGGTCTGGATTCAGGGATAGCCTCTATACGGTTAACCCATAATCACCACTTGACCATAATATGTTAACATTGGGTAGCGGTGAGAGCCACAGTTGCAATCACCACATTCTATAAACAAAGACCGAGTTGTCAATATCTTAAGCAGTTTGATCTGCTACTTGCTAAACCCTCTGCCGATAAATGAATAATACTGGATAGCGAATCAGTCTTACAAATAACGAGTGAGATCTTCCCAGCAGGACCACCAGGTATGATATGCATGCTAAGTGGTAAAAATGCCACATGCTCTTACAAGAGTGTTGCTTAAAGAAAACAAATGTATGGGGGGTATGTGTGTTCCGATCATCTGCCCTTAAGATGTGCCAGTGTTTTTCAAAGATAGACTTGCGTGATCCCACTGTTCATTGAAAGTCCCTATAAACCTGATTGTGTTTGGATTTATGCTAGGGACTTTGTCTTTCAAGTTGTTGTTTCTAGCTCTTTTATATGCCTTCTTTATGATGTTATTACTATAGCCCCAAGCTAGAAATCTATCCCTCATAAGACATGCCTGATGTTCAAAGTTGGAGTATAAGGTTGAATAGTGATACTGGGTTAACCATTACTAGGCTTCCTCTCTATCCAGTCACTCAGCAACTAGAATTAAGGCTGCAGAGATTTCTGACTAATACATAAGAAGCATTAATGGTGTTCACCACCGTGTTCCTATTTTAAATCCCAATCCCGCATCTGGTTCACGAACACCATATGATGCACAGTTAAGCTGGATTTACTCAGTGATCACTAGATCTATATATAGCCACCTGCATCTGCACGATTCAGGAGACGACTTCATTAGGTCTTTACTTGGCACCAGGCCCTTGGTTGTAGAACCAGCACCCTATGGGTTAGGCCACTAATAGGTGCTTAAACATTGGATACTATAGGGGCAGCTACAACATTTGCCACCTTTTGCTCTAATATCTGTACCCCCGGATGTGTGTTTGTAACATTTGATGGAGACCCCATATTACCTCTCTGCCGAGTTTTAGGTTAATTCACGCCTTCATCTAGGCATTTAGTGGGGTCAATCACATACTAACATCGAGACTCATAATATTTTTTGCGTCCAAACCTTATTTTAGTAATTTGATCACAGCTCACCAATAAACTGTTTTTAACATTGACATCAACTGGGCACACTCTTGTTCATCCCTATCCCCCTTATCATTATTAACTCCCTTGGTAGTCTCTGTGTAATATACTTTGATAGAGTGCTCTCATTTATTGGGGTTCTTTTTCTCCGTAGTTCCTATACCATTATTCACCCCAGATTGTAGCACCAAATCACTCATCTTTAGTCCTCCTATGCGCTGCTGCGAGGGTTCTCTCCCATTCCCCTGTCCCTTACTAGTTCGTTAAATTAAAACATAGCCATTGCAGAGTAACGTTTTTCAGACTAATAATAAAAAGTGTAGGTATGACAGACTCCCAATGAGTGAAACTCAAAGGAGGGGTGGGGGAGGGAATAAAAAAAAATATGGTTTAGATGTACAGCTGTGCACCTCCCAATCAGCCTGCTGAGCTGAAATTTACCCCCTAATAAAATATGGCAAAAATATACTCTGTACTATTTACGATTTGAATTGATGGCAATTCTGGATGGATTATGGAACACAGTGGTGTAGTGAGTACAATATCCTGTAGTGTGCTCCTCTGGCAGAAACAGCGCTGCTGTATGGATTGTTTCCTGTCGTGCTACCTTGATAAAGGTCCTCTGAGCAAAACATTGGTGAATAAAGCCAGGCTCTATGAAACACAAGGTGGAGTGTTACTCTTCCTTCCTTAATCCTTCAAGAGCTGCACATTGCCATTTATCACAAAGTGGATGAGTAAGTGGCATCACAGCTTCAAATGGCCATGTATTCACCCTCTCTCCCAGGAGCCGCCTACAGAAGTCAATACATGACTAATCAGGGGGTAACTTATTAAAACCTATTATGAAATTAATTTTAATTCGTGTATATTTAAAGTACTTTTCATATACCTGAATGTCCCTTTCAGGCTTTCATACATCGTATTTATATAGTATATGCAAACTTTGTTTTGACGTATATTTTTAATTATCCCTACTTTTCTTGCTGATGTATATTTTATTTTTATTTTTTCTTGGGAAAAATACAAAAAACAAGAATGCAGGACTTAATTTAATCCATTAATACACCATCCCAATGAAAATATAAACTTTATAATTCTTCATAGGAAACAAGTGAATATTTACTTTTCAATTTTATATATTTTAAATAAACACATTTTTGGGGGACTACTCCTTAGGTTCATGTCTCTGTAGACTAAAATCCAGGGTCAGTCAGTCAATGCCATGTATAAAGTGGTTGTACAATTCTAAGGACTATGTCACCTGCACTTCACTGTATAGAACATGCTATTTTTGAGTTCTTATCAGCCACCACTTTGTGAAAGACAACATAGTTGATCTGTTGCATGGTGTTTTTAAAAAAACAAAACAGAATTTTCATGGTTGAACAGAGGAAGGCCGAATCAGACGACAAAGATCGTTCTACACACTTAAATTGTCCTAGAGCCTGCAGGAGATTGTATGCACGCATATGAAACAAGAACAGATGGATCCAGTTTTAGATTTTCAATAATGTATCGATGCATTTATATACAGATACATACGAATGCACACATACTGTACTCACACTCTAATAAGGCATGATTGTTCAAACTGCATTGTGTTTTTGAAGCAAGGAGGGACAGAACCCTTAAAATAAAATAGTGCCATCTGCTTTCAGTATAAATTATCTCATTTGTAAATCTTTCACTCGGATGAAATAAAAACAACACAAGATATATGGTAAATAGATTTTCATTTGTCAGATTCAAAAGAATACATATTTATTCTCCTTATAAATATATGTCAGTGTCACAAGAAAAACCAATACAGTTTATATCCAGTGTACAGTGTCAAATACATTACATTGTACTTATTGATAAAGTGCTAAAAGACTTGTCCCTTAACCCCTTCTGTGTCAGAAGAGCCTTGCTGGCCCTTCTGACACTGAACAGGTTAAATTAACCACACTGCCACTCAAAGCCAGCCGAAGATTTATGGAAGAACAGGAATACTGTCAGCGTTACCTTTTATGTATTGAAAAAGATTAAGCATCTGTACTAAACATCTGCATTTTAGTGGTTTGATTTTCACTTATTATTATCCAAAACACAAATAATTTACAGCCGGCAGCTTTTAAAATCGTTGTGAATGATTTTCACTCAATTCCTGGATTTCTGAATTGTAGGACTCAAAAGATATCTGGCTTCGATTTGATCATTTTCTTTCTGGTGCATATAAAAAGGTGGTTATTGTCAGATATAGGAAGTCACGGTTTTGCCAAAAACATGTATTATGATTCACAAGTAGCAATCGAAAAATCAACAATATACTACTAAATATTTAAGGGTACTTTTATTTTCCAATATATTAAAATCTTGGCCCTTTTAAGAAACGCAATAAAGAAGCTTGGGGGGGGGGGGGCGGAAAAAAAAAAAAAAAACTTTATTTTGCTTTGAATAATATTAAAATGGCTGCCTAATGTAAATATCTATCTTTTAGAATCACCTAAAAAAATAAAAACTAAGACATTTCCGAGCCAGTTTGTAGAAATAAATGTGTTGCAGGCCCCTTGGGCAGTGGAAAGGTATGGAAATGTATATACTTT
Source organism: Ascaphus truei (assembly GCF_040206685.1). NCBI lineage: Eukaryota > Metazoa > Chordata > Amphibia > Anura > Ascaphidae > Ascaphus > Ascaphus truei. Next base: position 185,857,706 of record NC_134487.1, read on the forward strand.
TGTCTTATTGCTAAATACTGTACATTTATGGAGCAAACTTAATTAACTGTATGTACTGAGTGTAAATCAGTGCTATTGTACAAAGTTAGAGGAAAACAACAGCATAAACATCAATTAATGTGTGCATAGAATTAAATGCATACAGGTATTGTAATGCAAGTGCATGTTCTACATGGTGAGGCAATGTATGAATAGAGGATTATGGGTAAGGCAATTAACTCCTTCAATACTAGAGGGACCTGCAACGTATAGAAGGCAAGAATGTTTTTGGTCTTCCCCACCCCTTTCGGGAGAGGGCCGAAGTTAAAAAGAGCCCCACTTTTCCTTATCCCTTGTGCGTATGGATAAAATCAGATCCTTGAAGTGCAAAAGATTAAGGCAACAGAATTGGTAAGAAGTATTTTAAAGGCACTTTCACTAACTTGCGCAGTGGCAAATACAGCATACAGGTTTAAACCCTTTCACTGCCAGAGGGATTAAGAGCCAGTCCTGTTTTGAACGTAGTAAGGCACACATCTGTAGTCATCCTGCCAACACAGTTGAACATTTTTCTTGCCATATCTGCCAGTAATGGCAATAGAGTTCCTTTCTATAATAATAAAAAAATAAAAAAAAGCCACTTACACAGCTAGGAGAGCTGCAGAATAGTGCATAATAGCCATATAATAAAATGTAATTGGTCATGGTCCAAAGGCCTTTGTGAAATGAAAGAAACCCAGTTCGAGGTCATTTTGATAAAACCGGTTCCAGATTATTATTATTATTATTATTATTATTATTATTATATGGGGGTTGATCAATCAATGGCAGAATACTCACAAGTGAGTTTGCAGATGTTCCACAGGTCCTCAGACAAACCTGCTTCATTTGTCCAATCGTCACACGTGGTTAAGCTGCAGACAAGGATTCTGGGTAGCTACACTAAGTGGGCAATCCTTCCAATCCACTCAATTAAATAGATTTCCTATAGCTTTTGCCTGCAGCATTACACAGCTTGCAGAGTTATGCTTGGGACACACAAGAACAGAATCCATGGACCTCATCAGACAGCCATTCCATTAATGTGGACGCCTCAGTTTGTGCGTGCTCTGATTCTGCATTGTGAAGCTGGCAGTGGTTGCAAACCAGACACAATCAGATTATGGTGGGTGAACAGTTTCCAAAGCCCTGAGCGGTACCAAGTACCATAAAGAGTGAGGAAAAACACTATCACTGCAATGTGAGAGGAATAATCACTTGAAAGAGCATTTAAACAGCTAGTTGGAGGCAAATTTAACTAGGTGATACCTGTCTGATGCCGTCCACACATTTACTATTGTATTGCTGTATGCACACATTATATTGTATCTGATAAAGATATATTTCATAGGTAAATTGAGTCTTTATGTCAGATTGTCTTAGCAACATAGCATTACTCTTAGTTAGCCTCTTTACTGCTAGAGGGACCTGCAGTGCATTGGAGGCAAAGCCTGGTCAGTCAAAAGACTGCAAAACTTTGTTCATTTCAAAATGCAACTATTTTTCTTGTATACAAAAATGTTAAGCTTTACTACAAATATATATTTCCAGTTCATAGTGGTGTTACACAAACTATCCCTGTGCTCTGTGTCAACTTACACAGCAGATACTTTGCCCCCAAATCATTACATTTAAAAGAAAACAACAATTCATACATAGTGAGTTGAAACAACCCCAAAAACCCTGTGGCTAACCCGTTTCACATGTGAATATAACCTACAATTTAAGGTAATTATACAGTGCATATATAAGTACCACAGAAAGTGAATTCTTACTGGTGAAAAAGGTCAGTACCAGTTGTATATTAGAACAAGGCGATACCATCCACTCAATGTGTCGGCAAGAGACTCTCGCAACTGTGAATGTGGGGAGGTGCTCCAATGCCCTCCTGCATCTTGGAAAGCACTGGGGTGCTGCTGATTCACATCATGCAAGAAAACCCAACAGCACACACCATCTCTCAAGACCACACCACCCCCCCCCAAAAGGAAAGCTGAAGCACTGATTAACCACAAACCGTGTGAGGACGCACCTTGTTGGTTTGTAATTGTCAGTTTACATGCATTTTTTTTAACCTTTAAAATTATTTTTTTTTAAATATTTTGGTAGCTCTAGCATATTTTTTTCTTGCAGTGTTGCATAACCTTGCCGAAAAATACATGGTGTTGAATCCGCTGGCAGCCAAGGGGTGCATCATGTCCAAGGGGAAAACAAATCTGTACCGTTTACACACCATAATATTAATATAAGTTATGCCCCATGAGGATGTACCTGTAGGCAGAAATCCTGACTGTGTTAAGGCAAACATTAGTCCTCCATATGTAATGCATGTAAAATGGAGGAGATGTAACTAACACACACACACACACACACACACACACACACACACACACACACACGTTCAGAGCTCTCAACACTAAAACAGCTCACACCCCTTCACCAGCTTATCCAAATTCAGCTGCAAACCAGCGCACATATTGAATACTGTATATTAAATGAGTAGCCTAACTTCCAATGTGCAAACTCACAACAGAGATTAGTACACTGGAGATATTAAAAAAAGGTATAAACAAATCCAACAAGGGATAAAGATGCTCGATTGAGCACCAACACCTTACCGGAGCTTTGCGAAGCAGTCTTAAACTAGACAGCACTTTGTCTAATGAACTGGAAGGTAGCTGATGGCTTAGCACTGCTTCATAAATATGGCCCATTAAACAGGAAAGGGGCTGTGACCAGTTTGAAGTAATCAAAACAAAGAATCAAATGGGCTAAAGAGGTAAAAAAAAAGGGGGTATTGGTATCAGATGTCATTGCAGGGTGGGTGCACATACCAAAAGATTGGCTCGCCCCTTTGCTACCGGAAGGGCTGGCATTGCAATCCCAGACTACTTCCAATGACTGATGTGTGTCCTATGTCAGAAGCACTTGGACTGTTAACTACAAAAGATTGTGTTAAAGCAGCACAGGGATACGGCCTTACTAAACAATTTCTCCTTTATGTACCTTGGATCTATGATTAACGCCATCGGCCAAGAAACTGGGACACCACATTGGAAATAAACAAAGAAATTGAACAGAACCAATTGCGGTCTGGTACCCCACGTCTCAGTGCGACAGAATGCACATTGTCTACTTGAGCAACATTGGGCGGTGTTAACCCTTTACATTTTCCAAAAACAAACATTCAGCTAACCGTGGAAGTTGTTTTTCCCTCCCAGAATAGTCTGCAACATCCATAATCTAAAACACACAGGTACAGTTCATGGAAGACAGCTAGGTGTCCGAGTCCTGCCCCTACCTGCAGTGTTAGAATGACTAAACCCTTCAGTGCAATGTAACAGAGTACTAAAAATGGAATTATTTGCGGGGTTTAGGTTATAGATGTCTTGGTACAGCAAATCTAATCCTTTACAGCTCAAAGTACAGTAACAAAAGTAACAATAATACCTACTTTGATAAACAAACAAGTTGCTCTATTAAAGCCTGTAAGGGAAGAAGAGCCATTTTATACAATTTTCCATAATTTAGGGTGCACTGAACCCCTACTAGCCGAGATAACCAGAAGGCTTCCCAAACAGGCTGTGTGAGCCAAATAATGCTCTGTTAAGCTGGGTGCCCTAGTTCAGCCATTGAGTCTCTGCTGTAGTGAGGGGGGAATTACACCCTGCCGGCCTTCTTGCTGAGATTCTTTGAATTCCTCAGGATGTTGGGGGTCTCCTCTATAACCCGCACCAGCAGATTGTCGATGTAATCTTCCAGCTCCCGCACTTGCATCTCTTTCTTTGTCATCATGTCCTTCTGCTTCAAGACCAGCTGGATCAGCTCATCGTGTGTTAGCTCGGCATACGCCGAGGCAGGATCTGAGTTCTCGTATTTCTATGGAGAGGACAGTTCAATTTCAGTGTAAGGAATAATTGCACAGAGTTAGATTTGTTAGTTGATTTCCAACAAGAGGTCTGCTAGAATTCCAAAATGGGCAGGGCAACTGTTATAGATCACACTGCACAATTTGCAAAGTATATAAACTCAATTGTGAATACTATTAATTAAAAGCTCCCTTGAGATTAATATCATTCAAATGGTTATGGGGATTTTTTTTTTTTTTAATGAATATACTGTATGTCCCCCATACGTACTTTAGCAAGGGTTTCACCACTTAACTATGGAAGTTGCGAATATAACTGCAAATCCATAAATTTGCAACGTTTAGGCCTTCACACCAGTTTTGGGGTTAAAAAAAATACACACTTGCCTCCTGTTCAATATTAAACCAAGAAAAAAGGCCAGATCAAAATAAAAACAGCGCACAACTCGGTGTATCAAAAAGTATTATTGCGCATTGCAGGGAAGGTCAAAAATGCACGTACATCAAAACTTAACATATCAGACAGTACATTGTTAGGGACATGTTACCACTTGGATCATTCATCCCTGATGAAGTAAGCCTTACGAAACACGTAGGGTGCACAAGGATTTGTAGTTACTCTCTACATGCTCTAAATACACTACCAGCAAGGTTAACCTAGGTCTGCGGCTATAGAATTGCATAGACGTCTACGGTGCTTGCTGGTGATGTCACTGCTGGCCGCATGAGACCCAGTGTTACCTTACACGGCGTGTAGCTGTGTTTGTGTCGGGAGTCTTTTACACCCCGCAGTTATTTTACTGTTAGTGGACGGCGCTTTAAACGCACGGACATCGTTGGAGGATCCAGGTTCAGAAGTGGACCGCCCAGACCTAGCTGATCAATCGCAGGAATCGGAGGTGCCAGTTGGTGTCTTTAGTGACGAGGCTGTGTCATCAGACTCATGCACCCTGTGGTAACATGTCCCCAACATGTACTGCCTGATATGTTAAGTTTTGATGTACGTGCAGTTTTTTACCTTCTTTGCAATAATACTTTTTGATACACTAGGAGTTGTGCGCGGTTTTTGTTTTTTCTCTATTAGCACTTTGTGACGCGGAGCCATCACTGTTGAAATAGCAGCAGTCGAGTACTGTTTTGAACAGGAAAAGGTTACATTTTATTCCTTTTTCTTCACATCACTTCATTCACTGACACATTGAATTGATACTTATTTTGTATCCTAATTTTAGATTCTATCTTGGTTGTATCCCTATATAAATCACTATCACTGTGTATAGTATATGACAATTTGATGCGCATTCATTTATTATTCACAAATCAAAGTAAATCTGACAAGGACCCTTTAGTAATGAAATTCACACATCCTCAATTAAAAGGCTAAAACATGTTTTGATAAGATCAAAATTCACAGGATGTCCAGAAGCCAAATTTAAAAATAGAAATCACTTAATTTACCCAATGAAGGTTCCTGAATAAAAGTGATCAAGAGCGGAAACATATAATGAACAGCAGCCTTCTGTTCGCAGTTTATATTATTATTTTGACAACCCCTGATAAGTAACCCAGTTACCCATTAACCCATTACCATCAGCAGAGCTCAAGGGCAAAACAAGTCTAGGCAGTAGAATTGTAATGAGACAGTTAGCAACATTGCTTATTACAATATTGTTGCTGGATAATTTCACTGTAATTTTACCACTAGGATCAGTGCTATGCAATCAATCCCTGTGCATGGAACCCTACAGTTCCACGAGAAGCTCCTAGCAAAAAATAAATAAATTATACTGGTAATGGTGGATATTGTATTCCTCCAATCCCGATTTTATTTCACCATGTTTTAATAGACTGATTCAAGAAGGTTATGTTATACTGTAGTAGTATCAATATAAATTTATATTGATACACTTGCATATATTACCTTGCTAGAAGCCTCAAGTACAGTAGATTTACATTTTCTATGAACACGCAAAGTAAAGTAATTTGTTGGGAAGCATTGCCCTTTAAGGCTTGTGGAGCTGTGTTTGAACTTTAATGGATAGGCCGCATTGTGCTTTTGAACGACTAAAGTACGAGTCAATTAAATGAAAAGATCTTGTGTTATCACCAACTACTTACCTTGGCGTTGATGGTATTCAGTGCATTCTCATGGCTTTTAATTGGCTGCGAGATGTTGGAAGGAGTTTTGTTCGGTGTTGTGTTCATGGGCTTAACTGGGTGAGTCCTGTAAAGGCACACAAAGCGGACACAATGTTTGGGCAACTCTGAAAGGATCACACAGACACACACACTACAGTCCGTCTCCCCTCATTTAGAGATCATTTTAAGCATCTGCGGTATCGGACATCAGTACAACTCAGAATATTGGCAAAAGAAAGGGATTCTAGGAATCCCTTAAATGCTCACCTCATTGGGTGTTTGGAGTTCAGCAGCCATATAAAAATACCACAGCGCATTGGTCTAGGACGTTTGGCCAAAATGCTGGAGTGTCCCGCAGCCGCGACATATTGCCTGCGGCGATGTGCCTGGGTGGCGTTTTGGTCGCGGCAAAATGTCCCATTCCAGAGCGAATCCCTCAGCTCAGCATTTAAGACTAGTATACTTCATGTCTCAATTCTGGGAGAAAATAGAGAGTGTGACCCCCTCCATTCATAAATCTGATTTAAAGTGACTGTTTGAGCTTTTTAAGTGTGGCAGTCACAAACTGTCTAATGGTTTACGGCAAGCGTGGAAGAGACTAACAGACTGGTGAAATCTACTGTTTTACGCAAAAAAATTTCCTTGCTAGTATTCTCTCCCAAATATGGACCACTTCCTGTGCTCCAAGCTGAAGAATTTTAAATTGACTTTGGGAAAGGGAATGAGGATGGGAGAGCAAGAGAACATACGCAAGAAAAACCATTGTACTGCTTCTTGTGTATTGCATGAAGTGTTCTTTAATGGTCTTGAAATATGGGTTTAATCATTAGGGATCATTCTTGCATCATTGTTAGTCAATGAAACAGATTGACAATTTAACAATTTTTCTATCTTTGCGGATCAATGAAGTACATTGATTAACCATTTGGAAACCCAAATGTAAGTACTTGGGCAATTGATTGTAACAGAAAAATTCTACAGGCATGATCTGTGTGCGAGAGGAACTTGGTAAAATGCATTGTGTGTAGATAAAAGGGACAGGACTCCAATTCAGCCACGGCATTTCCTTAAAAGAACATGCATTTTTTTGTTGCATTAAACAACTTCAAAAGATCTTTATACAAAAGGGTTCTTTTACCTGCCCTGTGTAAAAAAGTATTTACAAGAGCTTCTGAATGATGCAAAATTACAAAATCACATGGCAAAACCCAAATATTAAAAAAGACTTCAGTTCAGAAGCAAAAATGGATTTGATGAAAAAGTGGCAAAATGGACTTAACTTCACATTGACAAAGGGGGGGTGGGGGAAGGGGAAGCCCCTTCGCTGTATGGAAACCCAATCTGACAGAGCAGCAGCAGCACAAATTGGACCAAAATCTTTAGAGCCAGTGCTGTACACTTCCAAAATCTTCTCACTTCTATAGTACAGGATATTCATCTTTGCTGTCTGACTAAGGAGGGGTCAGGAGTTTCTATAAACACTTCCAGGAGATGTTTGCACTATAGGTTTCAAGAGCATTAAAGAGCATTAAAGAGCCAGATCAGGCAGAACAATTAACTAGAATTCTGCTGTAACCAGTTGATACCAGTGAGCATCTGAATGATACCTCTGCACCCTGTAACCATAAACATACATGTATTTCTACATGCTTTGCTTTCTTCTTAAATAGTGCCACATGGTATTTAAAAAAAGAGGATTGTGGGAGCCCATCTATTACAACATTATGTACCATCGCAGGAACCGGACTGAAATGAAAACCATTACAAAATTAAATAAAGCGCATAAGTTTATGCCATTCATCATCTAATTTAAGTATCAAGGGAATTCAAAATGTTGTGGGATAAACAAAATCATCCTAAATGTGAAATAAAGCCAATATTGGAATAGGGTCTGAGGTTTTACAATAGATGGAAAAAATGGGTAGGCTAGGTGGCTGGTAACTTTTTCCAAGTACAACTGAACCCCCTTATAACGCGGTGCTTCGGGTCCAAAGAATCACATTGTGTTAAGCGGATCACGTTAGATCACTTCTTTTTCTTCTTTTCTACGTTCTTCTCTTTCCTTTGTTAAGCCCATGAGAGACGCTCACGGAAGCGGCTGCTTCCCTAACAAAACCGGAACTAGGAAGACAGACCACACTTATTCAAAAACAGTGTTATAGCAACTATTTTATTTCAGTAATGATGACGAACTGTTAATGCCCTTTGTTGTATGGACAAGTGACACTGTTAAAACATCACATGTATTCCAAGACTATATATTTGTTATGTCTCTCTAAAACAATAAAAAAAATTGAAACAAAAAAAGAAATAATGTACAATTGTATGCATTGTACAATAAAGTATTTAAGACACCAATAATAGTGTTGTCCAGTATTCATAAATACAAAAATAGGGAGGTACGCTTGCATCGCGTTATAAGCGGATTCGCGTTGTAACGGGGTTGAGCTGTATTAATGGAGAGCGCCAACAAACAATGAACGAGTTTCCAGATTTTCACAGGTTCAAGTATAACATGGAACAAGTGCTGAAAGACCGGTTTCCTTTTTGCTAATAACTCAACAAGGATTAGAATAGACAATAGTCTTCATTAATAAAAGGGCTAAAATCACCCACATTCCCATTTTATCATGGCTGTGCGATTACTCATAAAAAAAATGGGGGAAAAAAAAAAAAACAACAGGAGCATGCACATAATATACAATGACAATCTGAACCAGGCACCTCAATTGGCTGTAAAAGTAACTCTTGAAATGTTCTGCAGTACTTCTCCACCATACGTGTGGGAGTTTCATGCGTTTTCATGAACTAGAATGAAGGTTGGTTAACCATTATCCAATAATAGGGTGCCTTACAAGATTCCTGAAAGTAGGAATCCTTTGGCCTTCCAAATTCCAGAAATCCGATTACTGCAGAAAAACATTGTACTGTAGAGCACATTAAGAACTGTGGTTTTAGCTGGCTGTATTCTGCATCACCATCAAAGAAATCCATGAACTTGTAGGGTCTATGTATCAATCTGGCTATGCTGGCGTTTAATTAATGCCAAGAGGCATTTGGATTATACATCTGGATTTGCTAAGGAGGTCCCATTATGGAGCAATAGAAGGGGCAGAGGAGTTATTTGATGCACATATATAAGTGGCATGCATGAATTTCCGTATATTATTTCCTTGACAGAGTATTAATAAAACTAGGAGCTCTTAACTGGCATACAATAAAATATACAGTACAATTTGATTTATGGGTTTTCACATAGGACGTGGATTTTTGAGTTATGCAGTTATGGGGCAATTAAAATGAATATGTTGCCTTTATCTCAATTAGCTGTACAGTTGCTGGTTTTTCTAGTGTTAAAGTAGCTTAATAGTTAGGGACATCTTTAAATGAACCCTGTATCTTGTCAGAACTCTGTGCCAAGACATACTTGAAAACGAGATTACTTCCTGATAAAACATTTTATAAAAAAAAAAAATTATGTGCAGCATTCACTCAAAATTTGCATAATTGCCAAGTGAAAATATTGGAGGATGTGGTGAAGTTGATACAATGTTACATATCTGGTGGTCTTGTCCCAAACTTGGTCCCAGATCTTTGATTGTAGAACCAACCCATCAAACAATGGCAAGTGATCCATTTATAGCATTATTTTATATTAAAAAAAAAAAAAAAAAACTTTCCCAAAAATATTGACTTCACAGTATTGACCACTAAATGCACTATAGCCAACTTCTGGAAAAAGGAAGAACCTCCAAGGACTAAGATTTTACAAAAATGTAAAAGTTAATCTTATGGAGCGTCTCAATGGATCTTTTGATAAATTCGGTGAGATTTAGCTCCCGAGAATCTTCACAATATATCAAAATTGGATAATGTAAATATATTTTATCGGAATTGTAAATTTATGATCAAACAAATGTATATGAACTGTACCTACTCCCTATCCTCATGCCTATTATTTTTTTTTATCCTGCCCCATTTACCTTTATAAATTTATGAAATTGTTAAAAAAATAAAAAAAGGATTTAAAAAAAATCTCCGACCAGCAATAAATAAAATAAAAATAAGAGTGTGTACAAAACGTTCACGTCTCTCACCTTTGCCTGGAAGACACAGTTCCACCACTCTGCAGGGTAGGGATTGGATGTGTCTCAGAGGGTGAAACCCATGCACGGAGCAGCTTCTTCTTGCCAGAGTTTTCCACTTTACCAGAACCATCATTGGTTGGGGTTGTCGGAGACTCTGCTCTAGAAGTGTTAGGAGTATCAGTTGGAAGAGAAACAGAGGGGAGGAGTGGGGAAGAGCTAGGTAGAATGTTGGAAGTAGAGAGGTTTTCTGGTATCTGTTTTTGGGTGGAGTCAGTGCTCTTGTTTTCCTCCTCCACAATTTCAGTCCCCCTAAAAGCTTTTTCCTTCAAACTGTCGGGGATATCATGAGAGGGCTTGTTTGAGGAATCTGTGTAAACCTTACTTTCTAGATCTATGTTTTTGCCATGTTTTTTCTCCATTACAAGGTCAACCTTATCTTTTGGAGTTTTTGAAACACTACTTGTTTGCACTTTAAGATACTGATTTGTCTCTTTGACAAGTGGCATATTTGATGATATTTTAACATCCGCAACTGGATTATTTTTTACAGAAAATTTGTAGTCTTTGTTTTCAAGCTGCTCATCATCAGAGGTTCCTTCTGGATTTTCTAGGATGACTGGAAGCTCATCAAGTCTGTAACTTGAGTCTTCAATCAACTGAGCTGCCATCTTGGTGCCGGTAATTGTTTGGACTGACTGCACTTGGCTACTGATCAGTGATGAACCAACACGAGAGGTTTGCTCCATTTTCTTGGCTTTGGGAGGTATATCTGTTAATGATGTGGATATATCTAGAAGCTGGGCTGGTTCTAAAGACACTGTACCATCTAATACAGATTCAGCAGAATTTTTATTTAATTTTGTAGTACTTCTAGGAGCTGGCTTTGGTGGTTTCAGCTCTTCTACAAGTTCCTCTTTTCTAGGCAAAGACTGAACTCTTGGTGTTGGCTTTGGGGGTTCATTAACATCATGTGGTATGGAAATGTTAAATTTATCTTGTATATCGCTAGATAAAGTTGACTTTATAGTTTTTTCATTTTTGTCTGCATAGGGGGTAAAAATGGCACTCGTGTGGCTTTTGCCAAAGCCATCAATATCTGGCTCTGGATAATTATAGGTGGAGGATGTCTCTTTAAGTACAGGTTGGTTGCCTGCATCAACTGCAGTATTAACACAGGTATTTGGCGGTTTACCTTTGAGCTGATCAAGGAGAGATTTCACAGATGTCTTAACAGTGTTTTTTTCACTGAATGGGGGAACGATTTGAACCTCTTTAGGGTCAGGTGATTTGTTTGGGGATACACCTGCCCTCCAGAACAATGGCACAGAGGGCTTTTCATATAAGCTAGATTGTGTTGCAGATTCTTCACTTCTGGCCTCAGCTTCCAAGATTTGGGGGCTATCAGAAGGGGATAATGTGCCCTTCTCATAAAATGAAGAAAGAATGGTGTTAGAAGTGGACGAAGCATGCAAAGTAGTCTGGTTGTGGGTTCCCAACTCCTTCCCTAACCTAGTAGCAGTAATAAAGGTATCATCCTGACCACCAGTAAGAGGTGCAGAAAGAAAAGATGGGTTAGACAGAGATGAAGAAAGCCTGGTTTCAGCCTCTGAAGACACGTCCAGTCTGTAAAGAGGACAGAATAAAAATCTGCAGGTCAGTTGCCTCGCAGATGTGACAATACATATCTGGCAAGTTATTCATACATTAACCACTTCATATTTCTCCTAGGAGAGAAAATCTCTGAAGAATAGGGTATTAAAAAAAAATAAAAGTATATGTGTTTCCTCTATTAACGTTTTTGCGACAGTTCAGTGTTTCTCAAACCACAACTTGGGGACCCTGGTGTGGCCAGTGGTTCCAGAAGAAAAACAGACATCCACTGGTTTAAAAAATAAACCTCATAAAAGTGCCACTAACTCCTTTGACAACAACTCCTCCTGCTGATAATGTCAGCCACAGAGTTTGATTTGTGTAGCTGTGCCGATGACCAACATTATTATTTTTTTTATTTTTGTTTGAACATTTTATAATGATTTTGGTGTGGGAGAGGACTGTCTCAAGCTGCTCCAAGCGAGTGTTGGAAGGGACTCCCATTTGCTGTATAGATCACATTAGAAGTTGACACTCATACAATGTAGGATGTTGTAATTTGGAGTAAAGCCACCCGCTATGGGCAGCTATTTTTAACTTTCAACACATGAAAATGTGTAATGTGTGTATGAGGAGATGGCCTTTTTACCAAGTGATTAGTACTAGGCAAAATCTCTGTCTAAAGATAGATTTATTTTAATACAGCTTGTGGTAAGAGAAAACCCCGAGTCCTACAGTGCTCAGCTTAATCAAACTGGGAGCCGAAGTAACCCTCGGATAGAACATCATAGTGCCGGACTACTTCTGATTGCAACTCTCTTCTAATAGCCAAATGAAGCAATCTGGCAGGTATATGTTTTATTTGAAAGAGTCATGGATCCTTTAAAATGCAGTACATCCAATAGTAAGCTTAGTTTTTCATAAAGACCAGACCCTGGGACTGGTAAAAGTCCCATTAAAGTCCACTAGCCAACTAAAAATTCACTCCATCCACTGGTTATGGGTCCCAATATTAGAAAAACAATGAGTGCAGAAGAACCGCGTTCATGGCACAACTGTCTCCCAAAAACTCACCTCTCAATGCCTTGCGTAACGCTAGGCAAGACAATGTAGAGTGTGACATCAGGATGCAGAGGCGTGATCGGCAAATCTATTGCCAACAGTTCTTTAGCACCCGCTAATCTTTTCAGTGCTAGACACCCCTAATGTTTCTCTCGTCTAGGAATAATCCACTTATCTGGGACATGTGTGGCAAAATATGCAAGAGAGGAGGGGGGGAGGGCAGGGAGAAGGTGGTTTCACCCATCACAGGAACTGTACCCTATGATAAAAGGGTAGTACCTACTGCTTTGGCTTTCATAGGGAATAGCGTTAGACTCTTATGTTTTAACTGGACAGAAAGTGCTATTACAACACCTTGTCATAAAGATAAATTGGAGTTGCAATATTAATAAAATAAAAAAAAGGCTTCCCTCTATTGCTAATGATGGCTGCATAATTTCAGAAGTGCTTTTTAGATTCAGCTGTGAAATCCTAATATAAAAAGACAAACTACCGCAAGCGATATAATTCAGAGATAGTCTTTTCACTTTTGGTGGAAAAAAAAAAAAAAAACGGACAAAATAAATAAATACATTGCAAGAGCTATATCAAAAGTTGCAGTAATCCGTGCAAAGGAGAAAGCTGCCTGGGTATTTGTAAGCAAAGGGTGGGTAGCCGTGTCGGTCCTTTCTTCCAAGCAGTAAAAAAACAAAAACGAAGGAGAGGGAGTAGGTGGTACCGTATGATACCTTTAATTGGACCAACAAGTAGTTGATGTTACAAGCTTTTGAACCTCTCTGGGTTCTTCAACATACCCAATAAAGGACCCAAGAGGTTTGAAAGCTTGTAACATAACTACTTGTTGGTCCAATAAAAAGGTATCATACCACCTCCTCCCTCCTTTGTTCTAAAGGGGTATTTGTATGAACAACACATGAATGTAAGTTGTATGAAACAAAATATTTTAGGAACAATCAGTGGGACTGGAGTTTTAACTTCCAAGTAGAATCAGCGAGAAACAGTAGTCTTAAAATAGCTGTTGATCAAAGTTACTTATCAATTTCAGAAAAGTGTGCTAATCATTTAGATATTTGTATGCGTTCTAGTTATGTGACGGACCGCTTTATCTCAATGACGTTTTACGATCGTCCCTCAATGAATGTATACACGTTTTGGTGTTTTAACCCATGTAATATTAGGGAAAATCAAATCGGTTTCTGCTAAAGATCTAGCCGATCCAAAAGGTGCCGTTTTTTTAATAATAAAAAGTGTTATGGACAGACATATCTGGCTAAACTTTCACATCACTGGATTGAATCCAGAAATCTAATAATACGGATTGAACAGGACGCACCCTAACAGTTTAATTCCTACTACATGACCTTTCAGTGAAAGCCTGGATAGGAATATCTTAAACTCCTGGTTTGCTTGTTTGGTTTTAGGGGTCGTGTCCTTCTATAAACCTAATAAAAGAACAGACAAAAATATCTTAGCAACGAAAAAAAGTTAAACAAAATGTAAGTGCAACAAGGAGTGGTTCTGCTTCCTTATTGCATGAAAATAATACCAGTTAGGTGTGTTAGTAGGCCCGGGGCCAAGAGTGTGACTACATCCTCATGTCAATTATTTACTAGAACAGTCCGTCAAGCCAGAACTCCAACCAAGGGGTTTGGGGAGGGGGGTGGGGGGGAAGAGAAGGGTTGTAGAGGACTGTAGTCCAAAATCTACATAAAAAGAGAGACCTGCAATTCTCAAAGAGGGGGAGTGCAATAGTTTAGAAAATATTTTGTATGATAATGCAGATTTCCCATGTACTTTTAGCATCCTAGAAAATTAGCCACAATCCGCAGGGTGTCACCATGTGTGTAATGTTTATTTTGGGTTATGTCCCAGCCTACTACTGACTAACCCATACTAATAACCAAGATGGCATCTTCTCTATAGCAAGTGTTTCAAGGAGGTATGCGGTAGGAGTCAGCAGTTATGTATGTAATCTATGAAGTCTCTTAACCACCACCCTTTTTGCTATAATGTTTTGAAATATTAAAATAATTGTAGTAATAGTATTTTTTCTTCATGATCCCAACAAAAATGCATTTTCCAAACAGTATTTCTCCCTAAGGCCGTGATTATACCAAAATCGTCCGGCGGCATAGCGCGATGCCACGTGGCTTAAAACCACAATACAGAAATCCAATTAAAGCGAACATACTGTTTGCGACGCGCACCCAGCGCCAAACTGCAAAGAGGCAGACTGGAGAGAAGACAGGAGGAGATTTTGTTTTTCATGAGCGAAGGCTGCTGAGGGCGAACAGCTCACGGCCAGGCCTCCCTGTCTCCTCTCCCTGCATGCAGTTCAACATGCCGCTCGGCGGCATCGCGAGGATGACGTCACCGTATCGCGCTGCAGCCCCACCGGAGCATGTATAATCATGGCCAAAGACGTGAGAAATACACCCTGGAGTGATTCCTATGATTTGGCTGGGGCGCTGTTAGATTGGATGGGATGAATGCAGATGCCAAACGTTCTGTAGAAAATTTGTATTAACTCAAATAATTTTAGGCAAAATAGCTGCATCCCATAATAAAAATGAAAGGCCCATTTACTCTTGCCCATTTTTTTGTTTGGTTTTAATAAATGCAGCAGTTTGTTGCCTTTACAGCAACGCACATATCTAAGCTGCTGATTGATCTGTTCTCCTGTGATCGATCAGTGAAGATGCAGCTTCCCAGGGCAAGCAATATGGCTGCTGGTCAGGAGGAAGTGGTGTAGCTTCCAAAAATTGTTACTATAGCAACACAAGGAAGCTTAATACAGTTACCAGTACAGTTAGACTGGTAGCTTAATATATCCCCATTGCTTCCTCATTACACAAGTGTCACTGGCTTCTCTCCTATATCCTTGTGCCAAAGGCAGTAAAAATCTGTTTAAGTATTGTGTACATAGCACCATAGAAAAAAAAAAAATGTTCCCTGCAACACAGCCGGGGCTTTTTTTGCTCTCTAGACATACCTCTACCCAAAGACAACACATAAAATACCCGAGGAGTTGATAAGTTAGTCTGGTTATAGTAGTTGGCACAGGGATAGAATAAAGAGGTGTACCACAGTATCCCACACCAGGGCACTAAAGGCTTATGTATACCATATTTCTACAGGATTCAAATTGTAGCAGTAGGAAATTAGCAGTCACTTTTGTGCACTTCTGCATGAAAAGGCACAGAGAGTTCAATACATATACATACATATATATATATAATATAAAAAATAAAAAATAAAAAAAATTTAAAAAAAAAAGAGGGTGAATCTTTACGGTATTTTTATTAGACATTGTTTCTTCACTTACTGCACCTTCCAATGCCCTTCAAGTAGACACACTGCTTAATGGTGACAACTCTAGTAACTCCTTTTTTTTAAATTGTCCACTTTGCCAATGATCCCAGGAGACACTATGGCCTCAAACGTTTTGGGCCTTATTTATGCCGGTGTGTCAGCAGAAAGGGCCAGATTTACCAAGCAGAATTCTGCCATAAGACATGCTCTGGCACTGGAAAACATATTGCAGCCCATTCGCTTGAACGGGTTGTAAGGAGTCTTCTAGTCCAGGGGCGCGCAAACTAATTTTGCTGCCCCTCCCCCCCCTGCGCGCCCCCTCCCCCGCCCCCTTATCATGGCAACCGTGACACCACATGATGCCGCGTTGTCATGATCACACGTCCCGAAGCCGGCTGAACCTTGGTAAGTAGAGGTTGCAGAGGCCTCGCGCTGTCCCCCGGCATTTTTATTTAAATGCCTTGGGGAAGAGCGTGGGACATCTGCAACCACCCGTGGCCCACAAAAAAAAAAATCTTGCGCCCCCCAGTTTGCGCACCGCTGCTCTAGCATCTTGTTGCAGAAGATTACATTATAAGGAATATTTACTATGCAATCAACTATCCAATGGAAGACAAATTAAATCTCCCAATTTCTGCATAATCTCACTTGCACTGTACATTTTGGAATGTTACACTATTTGCTGCTAAGCTTTTTGTCTTACGTTAAGAATCTTCATTAAGATAAAAATAAAATAATAAGTATAGCTTAATGACTTCAATATTCATTGCCTATATCATCCTCCTTGGCTGAATAGTGCAGGGTCTATAATAGTGACATTACTAACCTGGGTTTCACAGCTGAGGTTTTGACACCCCTCTCTGAGGATGGAGGAGGTTCTGGCTTCTCTTCTTCTGCAACATTGACCTTGAACGGATTCAATGAGGTCTTCTTGCTCTGAACATCTACAGTTTTCTCCACTTTCATGGTACCAGCAGCGGCCTTTGCATCCTCCTTCTTCGATACTTCAGTAAAGTTCTCAACCTCTACGGTTTTAGGAGCCTCCTTTTTCCCAGTCACCAGAGAGAGCAGGGAGGACATCTTGTTCTCCTGCTTCTTGTTCTCCTTTGGTTCTTTCTGCACTTCTGAGGCCAGAGGAGGACTGCGTGACCTGGATTCTTCTACACTGGAGGTCTTGTAGGAAGGCAACGTCAAGGACTTATTAGAATCTTTAGTGGTAGAAGAGGCCAGGCTTCTCTCAGGGAAGGGAGTCGTTGTCTGTACTGGTTCATTGGAAGGTTTGGAAGACAGATTTTCAGCAGATGCGTAAAGTGGAGTTTTCCGAATGATTTGAGGGGAATTGGTAAGCGAGTTGTCTTTAGGAGTCTCGCTCTTTGGTTCATTCTCCTCCATGTATACATGATTACCATTGATACACAGATTGGATCGAGTGATTGGATCATTCTTGGACCTCATGCCACTGAAGAAGGACAACCCTTCTTTCTTATTGTTGCCAGAGGTTACTTGATTCAGCTGCTTGGGATCAGCACTTGCTGTTCTTTTGTGTGTCATAATCACAGGAAGATGAGGAAACCGTCCTGGAAATAAGAACACAGTAGAGGTAAATCAATGCCTTCGACTGAGGCAAATTAAAATTGAAAGACAAGAAACAAAAAGTTTGAAGACAGATCAGGTCTGAAGACACACACACACACACACACACACACACACACACACACACACACACACACACACACACACACACACACACACACACACACACACACACACACACACACACACACACACTTTTTCCCCTTATGGTCCTGGGTTGCCAATTAATAACCTGCAGAAAGCATAAAAACCACCTGGCTCACCAGACAGCTGAGAATTTAGCTTAAACAGACGAAAAATCAATGGGAATGATGTCTAATTAGGTTAAAAAAAGGGATGTCAGTACATCTGAAGGATATTTGGTCTCAAAATCTTACGTAAAGCTAGTACTTTATATCGTACAAAGAACACTCGGCCCATTAAAATGGATCCCAAACTACAACTAACCTACTGTATGGTACATGTTTTATTCATTCATTGACAAAAGATCATCCACAATCAATAATTTTCATGGAGTCCAATAGCAATACAACAACAAACAATGCCAAAAAATACTCACTTTCTGATATGGGAGATGCTGGTGCTTGATTGAAGTCGGAAGAAAAATCACTGGGTTTAAGCACGGTTTTTGAAGCACTACTACTCGGCTGAAACGTTGGCAGGACAGACATGGACTGTGAAATAGAGTTTTTCTTCAGTCCTGGTTTGGAAAACAGGGTCTTCAGCTTCGATTTCTTCTTATCCACCTCAGGCACTTCCTCGTCACTGTCATCTGGGTTCTGATTCATGCTGGGAACGATGGCGGAGGCAGTGTCTGGAAACCCGTCGTGACGCTTTCCCTTTAACTTGTCCTTCAGTTTCCCAAAGGGAGAACGGGATTTATCCTTCATGGAGAGGTCAAACATGCTGGCTGTCATATTGTTCCTCATGAACTGGATCTCCACCTCAATCTGACCACGTTCTTTGGCCTTCTTTCCAGGCTTTGACTTTAATGGATACCACCTTTACAAAAAAGACAGGGAGAAAAAAAACAAATGAGGCAACTTTAAAAACAAACCAACCACAAGTTAATCAGTGATAGAGTTAGATTAGTTTTTAGATGCACCTTCCTTTTATAATGTCAAGTTGCTACACAAAGTAGGATTATATTCACACATAAAAAAAACAAAAAAACAACATGATATAAAAAGATATAGGTCTGCCATAAAATGATCATGTGGTAGTTGGTGTTCTAGTAGTGATCAAACTAGGGTGGGGTTTTAACATATTTCTTAACTTTAACGAATTGTTTTGTTGGAAAAGGCACTTTTTGGGCTTCATGTGATACGGACACACGTTTAACTTTAATTACAGGCCAACACTGCAGATCAGCATTCAAATCTTTTGCCTGGTTTCCCTGTAGCGCCAAAGGTGATGTTACTGTAAACACTGAACCGATAACAAGTTGCGATTAGACCTACCACATTGTTCTTAGGACAACTGATAACTTGTTTTTGGTAAAAGCAACAGCAAAGCTTTAAAATGTAAACCCCAAAGGGGGGTGTATCTCCACAGAGGTCAGAACACAAGATTAGTTAAACTCCATAAGGGCTTACTTTGTATCTCGGCCACAAACTGTTGTGCAGATGAGCACGTCACTGCAAAAATTAAGCTGAAGCATAAAGCACTTCAGAAAAATAAATAAAATAAAAAACTAAACATCTGTCCACTTTGTGCTGAATTACAGCACAAGAGTTAATGTGAACAATAGGAGAGTCTCTTCATTCTTTTGCAGCATTAATACACTTTTTCCTTTATTTGACCACGTTTTGGACACTTGATAGATCCAGAAACTTAAAAAAAAATAAAGCGCCTTATTGATGCAACGTCAATACCACAAAGCTTCCCCGACAGTGACTGGTCTACACTATGTTAAATAAGGGCATTAGAACGTAGAGGCAAAGCAGCTGTTAATTACATTGATTGCAAATAGGGTGGACATCTGGGGTTTTATGTCCTTAAGGTGGAAGGGGCCCGTACGACTAACTGAAGTTCCTTGGTTGCTCCAGACAGTAAGCCCCTTGCTCCACAAAATGCCCTGCAGAATCCCGTACACCCCACCAGGTGTATGGACTGAGGAAAGGGCTTGTCTGTCCTTAAACATTACGTTATGCATATACCAGCTCTGATGCTTTAAATACAAAGTATGTTAATTTACAGAAAGACTCCTGTATGCTTCCTCCACCACTTTATTTCTTCATGTACACCCCACCATCCAAACTGGTCCACAGACCAAACCATCCCTCCCCCCGAATATATTTCAAGCTTGCAAGAAGCGTGCAAGAGCAATACTCTGTCTCAGCATTGTAGTTCTTCACCCGAGGAAGAGCATTGTGTAATTTACTAAATAAAACAGTTATATTCCATTCATTATGGTTTCAAAAGCAACATGATAAAGATCCCTTCAGCAACCACGGAGTTAAGGCACATTCTGATTTTCAGAATGTTTGTGGGGGTTTTCTGACCATTAGCGGGTTTCCTGTTCTACTTGTCCTACACCAGGAAGAGCCCTTGCATAGCTTTGACACATTCTCTGCTCTCACACTAGGGGGTTTTAAAAATACAAAAAAAAAAAAAAAAAAGTTGAATAAAGAGAGCATGCAATTCCACCCAGGTATTGAGAGAAGAACTGCACAAGGAACCGGCACAGAGACTTGATGGGTAGTGATGAGGAACCAAAACATTCAAAACAAAAAAAGGGCTTTGTGCAAAAGCAGTTTCTAGTTCCCTGGTTTTAACAAAATGATTCTCACAAACACGAGGAAAGAGAAGCAATAATAATTCTACACTTTTGATGACACACACACACAATCACAGTTCCTATGCAAATAAAACAACCTTTACATTGCCCTTATGAAGTACCTGGTACTGTATATGTTAGACACTAGCTTCTTTTTTTAGAGCAGGGGAGCGCAAACTTTTGCAGCTGCATGCTATGGACACGAGTGACACCAGTAGAGTCAAGGCAGGTATAGCGTTGCAGAGGCTTCACGCGATCCCCCGGCATTTAATTTAAATGCCTCGGGGAAGAGCACGGGACCTCTGCAACCACCCGCGCCCCCTCCCTGCGCACCGCTGTTCTAGGAGGGTCATCGGGCCGAGCACTCAGAAAGAGCAGCCAGTCCGATTGAAATGGAAGTGGAGGCTCCTCCACTTCAGTTTCCAGGATCCCGTCACGTGATAGTTTGTGAAGTGATCACGACTTGGATGTGATGAGGTCTGGCTGCACCAGAAGGTTAATGCCATGGTCTTCCTTCAATAAAATGGAATACTACTTAAACTCCTTCACATGAAAGGGGTCAACCAGAGGACATTAAACCACTCCCAACGCTCCAGACTTACACATTTACTTTAACACCACTTATAGGTGTCTGTTTAAAAAAAAAAAAAGGAAGAGAGACAAAATCAGACAGTCACTTAGATTTAGTTTCCTAAACTTGTTACTGGCTCATTTGTCCTTCGAGGAACTGAACCTTTAATTTACTGGTTTGTATTATCACCCCCCCCCCAAAAGCATTGTATATAAAAAATTATATGCCTACAAATAAAAAAACTCTTCAAGGCACAAGAATAAAACCAAGCACGTGTAATTATTCCATCTGAGGACTATCACTTGTGTTCAATGTGGTTTCTTGAAAATATATGTGTATGTGAGGGTGTGGGGGTGTGTGAAATGGGCCGACTAGGTGTGCCAGGTGGTTCCCATGTGCCGTCATATTCTAGATTTCCACCCTAAATGAGCAGTCCACGTTTACCACTTTTTATTGGCGTCTCTGTAGGTTGCAAGAGGAGAATAATTCTTATCCTAGCCGTACAGATCGCTATGTGCATAAAGCCCCTAAACAGGGAACGGACAAGAATACACTAGTCTGTAGCCTTTTTATGCTTTCTTCTTTAATCCCTCCCTTTGGTTGCGATTATAGTGGCCGTGACAGCATGCGCCTCCAAAACAAATACCTGAATTCCGTGAAGGGGCACATAGTGCGCGCGACGGAGAGGCAGAATACTGGAGAGACAAATGAACGTCAGCGTCAATTGAAGCTGTTCAGCCAATGGAGACAGCTCGCGTGACATCATGGGCAACGCCTCCACCACGCCTCCCGATGTCTCCTGCATACAGTGCAGGTTTCGCGAGTAACGTCTTTGCGCGGCCTGCAGCACCCACTATATTTGCGGCCTTTGATTTAAAGCAAATACCCTATAGATGTCCGCTTGTACATTTGTAGGATTGGCCACCACTTTATTCACAAATAAAAAAAAATAGGAATACAGTTTATGAAATGATTTAATTAAATAAACCAACACAGTTATAACACTGCATTGCAGGCCCCTTTGGCAGCAAAAAAAGTAAACAGGCTAAATAGACTTCATTTATTAGAAGTGAAGGTGGTGTGTACTATTTGGCATTAGTTCGAGTTCAATTGGAATCCCCCTCCCACATCAGCACTGCTGCAGTAAATTACACAGGAATTGGTGGGAGGCTTAGAGAAAGGAGATGAAATCCCTTCTAAAACTGCTGACAAACTTAACAGCTCCCAAGAATTGACAAGCCCATTAATAAAGAACTCTAAAAAGTACCTTTTTTATCAACCAAAACAGGGAGACTGGGGCATCTAGGGCCCACCAGGGAATTTGATTGTAGGGCTGACAGACACGCACCCTCGGGGTTCGCCAGGCCCAGCCTCGTTCTCTCAAGGTCGGGGGGGGGGGAGGAGAGTTTGACGTGGAAATTGAAACTCAGTACGTCCTGAGGGTGTCCAGTCCTGCCCTACGCAACCATACTGCTTCAAAATGATCTTTCAACATACCACTTAATGTTGGCTGTAACATGGGGACAAGTCACTAGCTGTCTGTAAACCAGACCTCCATTGCTAATAGCAATACAAAAAAATTACAGGCATACCCCGCATTAACGTACGCAATGGGACCGGAGCATGTATGTAAAGCGAAAATGTACTTAAAGTGAAGCACTGCCTTTTCCCCACTTATCGATGCATGTATTGTACTGCAATCATCATATACGTGCATAACTGATATAAATAACGCATGTGTAACAGGCTCTATAGTCTCCCCGCTTGCGCACAGCTTCAGTACAGGAAGGGAGTCAGTAATGCTGTTCATGACGTGCTGACAGGTGCATGCGTGAGCTGCCGTTTGCCTATTGAGCAAGATGTACTTACTCGCGAGTGTACTTATAAAGTGAGTGTCCTTAAACCGGGGTATGCCTGTATAGACTTGTCATTTCTTCTCGCGATATTACCATCATATTGGTTTGTCCAAATCTAGGACAAGGATGCCAACTCCCAACTGCGCATCAGAAAACACGGTGGTCATCTACCGGTACCTTTTTGCCATGCTAGCACCCCTGGCAGCAAAAGAGTTAATGCCCCTTAAAAAAGCAGGGAAGCCTCCCTCATTACAATGAAACTATCTACACTTAGATGGGGGAACCTGTCAAACTCAGAATATTCATAACTTGCCCGCAAATGTTTTAAGCGTCATACAGAAGGAAAGTTGCAATCTTGGCTTAAGTAGAAATAGCCGTGTTATTGTGATAGTACAGAATAAAATGGGAGTAGGCTACTTCAGTATTAGGCCATAGCCAAGGCGGATAGGACAATAAATGCATGAAAGGGACAGTGAGAATTAGGACCAAGTATCCCTCAGCAGTGTGAAGGGGGTTGGGGGTGCTGAAGTGTAAAATGAACAAGGAGAGACATTAAAAGATGGTGTGTGTGTGTGTGTTTGGTTGGGGTTTGTGTGTGTGTGGTTGGAGTGTGTGTGTGTGGTTGGGGTGTGTGTGTGTGGTTGGGGTGTGTGTGTGTGTGGTTGGGGTGTGTGTGTGTGTGGTTGGGGTGTGTGTGTGTGTGTGTTTGGGGTGTGTGTGTGTGTGTGGTTGGGGTGTGTGTGGTTGGGGTGTGTGTGTGTGTGAGTGGTTGGGGTGTGTGTGTGTGGTTGGGGTGTGTGTGTGTGTGTGTGTGTGTGTAAAAAAAAAAAATACAAAAAAAAAATACAAAAAAAAAAATACAAAAAAAAAAATAAACCCCCAGTATTAAGTCCTCTTTTTTTAATGCCCAAAAGTATCATTTTGAGTTCAGAGGTTTTCTGTTCTGGTGAGCTTTTATACATTCCTTTGAGGATTTTGAGGTTTAAAGAATTTATGGAATGATCTGGTTGTGAGAAGTTGTCCCACTAAAGTGCAGAATCGCTCTTCATGGTGTGTTGTGTGTCTATGTACTGTAGGTTCATGCTGGTTTGAAGTTTCTGGCTGGTTTCACCAATGTAGCAACCCAGATCACATTTGTGGCATTAGACCATATACACCACATTGCTAGATGTGCAGCAGTGTTATCTGTACCGCTGAAGGTTCTACGTTTGCGATTGGCTGTGGGATCTTAGCATATATATGTTTGCATGGTGAGTGTATGAGTATAATGTTGCATGGTTTAGCACCATTCTCAGTCCCTGAGTTCTTCATGAAGTTTTCTGTTGACTAACCCTCCTTCTGAGGTTTGGCAGTTGCCGAAATGCAAGGTCTGTGGAAGATGTCTTTTAATGTGACATCATATGTCACCATAGGTTTCAGAGCTATAATTAGGTTTCGCATTTCCTCACGGGCAGGGTTGTATGTGACCACAAAATGTTGTGTGTGGTTGTTTCTTTTTGTATTGTTGCAGATGTTCTCGTGGGGTGTTTAATGCAGATGTGATTATTTTGTCAATAGTAATTTTCCTATATCCCTTCAGATAGAAAAAGCTACATACATACATACATACATACATACATACCATACCATACCACTAGTGGCCACATACAAACATTCTCCCGAGGGAATGTGCAAAATTAAAAATAAATGACCAATTCCTTCTCTACATTATCTGCTTTAGATTGTGATCTGGATTTTTACATACAGGAGAAATAGTCTTATAAGATTGCTAGTCCAAATAAAGTACTCAATCTTTTCTTAACAAAGCAATGTGTTTATGTTGTGTAAGACGGCAGAACTTGCTTCACTGCCAAGAACTACCCTTCAACGTTACTGAACAATTTATTGAAAGGGGATTAACTTGCAACAAAAACAGACTTTAAATCCCCTTTTCCATGTTGCTCACATTTGTGAAATTCTTGCTTTGATGCAGCTTTTCCAACGTCTGTTTTATAACTCTGCATTATTAATCACAATTTTTGTAACATATGCACCATTCTTTCCCCATGTAGATAAGAACCTCCCATATTCGGCAAATGGGTTTTTTTGCAGTGAAGTTTGGAAAACTCTTAAGACAACCGAGGTTGCAAAACAAAAAACAGTGGGGTACAGGTGTTGAATGAACGTGTACGTTCACTTAGTTGCATTCACAATCTCTAGAAGATTTTAAAAAGTCCCCAAAAAACACAATTACTATTAAAAGCAGAAAAAGGTATTTAAAAAAAAAAAAAAAAAAAAAAAAAACGGAAAAACAACAAAAAACCAACCACAAGATAAAATACCAGCGATTATAGAAATGAACCAATTGGAGCAGCAAGTCTTCATTTTTCATCCTCTGTGTTGTGAAACCATGGACCCTATTTGATCATTTGCTTGCTTTCATATATAGGCTCCCCTTGTGCCAAGTCATTTCACATTTCCCTGCTATATTAACCTCCGTTGGGAGACAACTCCATATATCCACCACTCTTTCATTGGCATACTCCTCATGGTTCCCCTAATCCTCCCACCATCCAGTTTCAGAGCATAACCTCTTCTTCTACCACTTTTCTTTCTGGTACACATTCACGCTCCTACCCCGATTAGATAACCTTCCTGTATTTGAAGGTTTATCCAATGTCCCGTCCCCATTCCTCCTCACCAACTCTTACAGTTATGGAAATGTATGCGAGGTAGGAGGATTGATTCAGGTACTCACTCTGTCCTTATTTATTCACGTGTCACAGAAAATGTGAATACATGTTATCATTACATATCTCAGATATAAATAGAGCAGGAAACTGGTCACGTGGCAGAACACTGGTATCGAACTCTTAACAGAAAAGAATAGGCTCATACAGGGCAATGATCCGTGATTAAGATCCCGGAGGTACAGCAAGTGTCACACCCATCATTAGAACACCTGCCTTGAAAAATACACAGTCATCTCTGTCATGCCCTTTCCATAGACAATTGCTTTGAAGGTATGTGACAATTAAGACGTGCTAAATTAAGGCATTTTACAGCCAACATGCACTTTAAAAAGACAGGAAGTCACAGGGGACGCCAACGTATTAAACTATTATGGGTTTGTTTCACTTGGAAAAGAAAGTAGATTGTTCCATCTTGAAACCGCTGCTCCCACACTTGATACCCGATTGTTCCTATGAGTTGCAGAGGCACATGAATTAGTCTCCCTAAGATTGCAATAGAAACGGAAAGAAAGATCAGTACCTTATCTTTATGATTTGTTCTACTACTCTACTAAAAAAAGTCTATCTTCATGTCTGAAGCGCTTGTTCTTATGTCTCTGGTATTACTGCTGCAAAGCCCTGTACAAATAAATATATGGACACACAGTGAGGTGTCAAATACAGGCATACCCCGCATTAACGTACGCAATGGGACCAGAGCATGTATGTAAAGTGAAAATGTACTTAAAGTGAAGCACTCCCTTTTATCCACTTATCGATGCATGTACTGTACTGCAATCGTCATATGCGTGCATAACTGATGTAAATAACACATTTGTAACAGGCTCTATAGTCTCCCCGCTTGCGCACAGCTTCGGTACAGGTAGGGAGCCGGTATTGCTGTTCAGGACGTACTGACAGGCGCATGCGTGGGGTGCCGTTTGCCTATTGGGCGATATGTCCTTACTCGCGAGTGTACTTAAAGGGAGTGTCCTTAAAGCGGGGTATGCCTGTATATTCCTATGAGTTCACCCAATAGAATATATGACGTTGCTCTAACAGTTACAATTAATACATTTTGGTATCGGCTGGTACCTTTTAGATAAATAGTACCAGCTAGTAAGGACAATTTTTACTTCTCAATTTTTGTTGTCCCCAACCTGTCTTGCAGTTAGTTCCATGCCTACAGGTAAGGCTTGCTGGTATGGGTTCCATGCCTACACTAGTGCCAGCAAGCCTTACCTGTAGGCATGGAACCATCTGCAAGACAGGTTGAGCAATATAGATATTAGCCACTAGGCTGCCCATAATTTTGTGCACTTGGACAGTATATTCCCTCCCTTAAAGGGTTTGAATTAGCCTAGGTTTAATCATCGCCGCTTCTCAAAGGAGAGGATGTGCACTAAAGATTAGGGCTTAGAACTAATCCAGCTCCATTTTCCCTTGTGAAAAGAGCCATGTCACGCTAAGAGACTGTAAATGACAGTTACTTAGTCATATTGATCTCCTGACAAATTGTCTCCTAGGAGGAAACAATTATAATGATGAATACTCATTTTGTAATATTTATCCATCACTCAGACACTGTTTTTACACATTTTCTCTTTAGTGCTGGAGTGGCCTGCAATTTACAATGTGTTGGGCGGAGACACACACACACACACACACACACACACACACACACACACACACACACACACGTTTTAAAGATCAATGTTTTTGTTCCCAACAGATGTTAATACTTCATTTTTTTTACAGGGTCTTTACAAAAAATCCCATTGTGGACCGAAACGTTGATATTACCTGATGCACTTTTTTTTACACATACCTGTAGGAGTTGTGTACTCGTTTTTCTGTTCAACATTTTTGTCGAGTTTGAAGCAAATGACAAAATGTCAAAACTTGGTGCTTAGAACCCCCCTCACTAAATGTAATATAAATCTATCCCTGTAATCATGCCGGGGATAAAAAGAAAATCTTTTCTTTATTAATCACAAACCACTGTTGCATAACCCGTCAACATAAAATGCTGGGAGATAAAAACGGATAGGCTATTTCACCCCCAGGGATTTTGCAAGGGCTATACAAAAACCACCCTATGTCCCTATGCTCCTTTACACACCCTTATTTTACCTCATGTGATAGGCATCAGCCAATCCTGGAATTGTGTTTAAAAAACATTGCAACACGCTGGTGGAGATACAGTACATACTATTGTAACAATGTGGAGATGAGCAATGCTGTCAACACGCAAGTCATTTTTCATGGTGACAAATTAAAAAAGTTCCATTTCTTACCATTGCCGTGCAACACAGGGATAAACCTATTCCAAATTATGTAAAAGATCACTGCCGCACGCAATGCGTTTCTGCCAAGCCTCCAGTCAGAGTAAAAATAAAGCATTATTCAATCGTAGGTCAACACCTAAAGGAGTGTTCAGAAGTCACGTGGCATTGCCATAGGTCCACAAAACGGTAATTAACAGATGGTATGTTTATTTGCTGTCAAATGTTGATATAATTATTCACTTGTGTGCACCTTCACATGTCTGACATGTCTGACATGGCTGCCCTGCTTTCCCCCACTATCTCTATGCACAGGGGAGCGCAAACATTCTGTTCTGCGCACCCCCCCGCCCTCACCTTTTCTCCGGCGTTTTGACGTTGCGTCGCCAGAAGCCGCAGGAGACAAGGTAACGAAACTTCGAGGCCCCGCTCCCCCGGCATTTAATTTAAATGTGTGGGAAGAGCGCGGGGCCTCTGTAAGCGCTGCGTCCACCCACAGAAAATGCTGCACCCCCAGTCTTAGGCTGCGCTTATAGTGCTGGTGACAGCGACGCCGCGGCAAAACAAATGCATTGCTGCCGTCGCGTGCACTTATAGTAAGCGAGACGCAGCAGTCGCTGGAAGTCATCTCTATTTGATTTTCCAGCAACCGTCGCGTCGCCGTCGCTATAAGCGCAGCCTTAGCATACAATGCTTCCACTGCAGCCAGGGATTCTGGTTAATGACATCCAAATGAGCACTCTGTCACCTTTTGCAAATTTTAAGTCGTACGTTATATATGGAACTTTATGCACTATGAATCGGTGTGTTGAATATATTGGCCATACTGTATTTTATAAGCGCGTACTATTCCAGTGCCAAGACACCCTACCACCCATTCAAATCAATGCGTTGCCGGCCCCCCTGGCAGTGAAAGGCATTGCATTTTAGGAATGCGCTGCGAGTCCTACTCCTATCTCTGAATACTGCCCCATAACAACCTGCTTTTCTACAATGCAGAAATACCCCAGACACGTCATACATTCCTCTATAATTTAAAGGGGCACTGGGAAACACGTTGATTAAAAATAATTATTCAGAGACAAGCATGGTATAATAATAATATTATTATTTGCACTCTAATACAGTTTATTAATGACCTTGAGGTTGGGATCGAGAGCAAAGTCTCCATCTTTGCTGATGATACTAAATTGTGTAAGGTAATAGAATCAGAGCATGATGCAATTTCTCTTCAGAAGGACTTGGAGAGACTGGAAACGTGGGCAGGTAAATGGCAGACGAGGTTTAATACAGATAAATGTAAGGTTATGCATTTGGGATGCAAGAATAAAAAGGCGACTTACAAATTAAATGGAGATATATTGGGGGAATCCTTGATGGAGAAGGTTTTAGGAGTGCTTGCAGACAGCAGGCTTAGCAATAGTGCCCAATGTCATGCAGTAGCTGCAAAGGCAAACAAGATCTTATCTTGCATCAAACGGGCAATGGATGGAAGGGAAGTAAACATAATTATGCCCCTTTACAAAGCATTAGTAAGACCACACCTTGAATATGGAGTACAATTTTGGGCACCAATCCTAAGAAAAGACATTATGGAACTAGAGAGTGCAGAGAAGAGCCACCAAATTAATAAAGGGGATGGACATTCTAACTTATGAGGAGAGGCTAGCTAAATTAGATTTATTTACATTAGAAAAGAGGCGTCTAAGAGGGGATATGATAACTATATACAAATATATTCAGGGACAATACAAGGAGCTTTCAAAAGAACTATTCATCCCACGGGCAGTACAAAGGACTTTGGGCCATCCCTTAAGGTTGGACGAAAGGAAATTTCACCAGCAACAAAGGAAAGGGTTCTTTACAGTAAGGGCAGTTAAAATGTGGAATTCATTACCCATGGAGACTGTGATGGCAGATACAATAGATTTGTTCAAAAAAAGGTTGGACATCTTTTTAGATGGGAAAGGTATACAGGGATATACCAAATAAGTATACATTGGAAGGATGTTGATCCAGGGATTAATCCGATTGCCAATTATTGGAGTCAGGAAGGAATTTATTTTTTCCCTTAATGGGGTTTTTTGTTTGCCTTCCTCTGGATCAATAAGTAAGTATAGATATAGGATAAAGTATCTGTTGTCTAAATTTAGCATAGGTTGAACTTGGACGGAAGTCTTTTTTCAACCTCATCTACTATGTAACTATAATGTCAAAAGCCCACACCACGTACTGTAAAAATTAAAAAAAAAAAATTAAATTTAGTAACTCACAATAGGACATGAAAAAAAGTTCACTGGCCAATAAGAGGTGACCCCGTGTCATTACGGTGATACGATACTAGTTTTACAAAATATATGCATCAACAAAATAAAATGTTATAACATTTTTATGCCATGCTAAACCCAAGAAGGCATATCTGTATTTTCACCATTGGATGCGGTTGTCAGAGTTTACAGTTCTTTACAAATATGCTTAGATGTTCTTGTAGCTTTAAGGGAGGAGGACAGATTAAAATCATTAATACACTTAAAATCCTACTGGTTCTGCTGAAATATAAAGCATATCATTTGTTGAGGTTTACATTAAGAATATTGTTGCAATTATGGTTAGAACATTGCTGGCAGCGAAACCGCCAAAAGGTTTACAGCACTCAGATTCCATCACTGCTGCTAATGGGCGCCGAGAATATATTAAAAAAAAAAGGGCAGGGGGGAGAACCTACACCACAACTCCAAGCAGACCCCACAGGTAAGCAAGTGCATCAGAGATTCTTATACAAAGCCAGCTCCGTAGTCGTCCTTGTTGGCAGAGCAGTGAATGGGAACCATTTAACGGAGCCACAAAAGAACCCTGGAATCAGCAGACGTTGTGAAAACAGAATATCACATGCAGTGTAAAGAGAAATTACCAGAACGAAAGAGTTTAGAACACAACACACACCTTTAAAAAATAAACAAAAAACAACAACTGTTTGCAGCGATGTTGTGCAGTAAATACAAATATCACTTGTGAGCACATTCATGTCTCAGACAGGTCTGCAATCCTGCTCCATTATCTCTTTGCCTACAATGCTTCCACTGCAGCAAGGGATTCTGAGAAATGGCATTCAAATGAGCAATGTCACCTTTTGCTTCTCATCTATTTTAACATGGACCCCTGTAGCCATGTTGTAGATTTTGTTTTGTAGTTTATATTTTGCTTTTATGCTGATAATTTGTCTTGGGCGCCAAAAAGAGGTTGTTTAAATATAAGACCGGTGCCCTATAAACCGTTTTTTTATTGCAAACCAGCACCGATTGCTGTAGAATTAATGAACATTTTTATTACTTAATGTAATGGTCTGCTTTACACAAATGTCAGAAGACTCAAATAAAAACATTTGGCTATTTTGGTTTCTTTGGAAAAGAAGGTGCATTTTCATTTCATCAGGGCCTATGAATGGCGGAGTGTATACTTTCTAGCCCAGGGGTGCGTAAACAGGGGGCGGGCGGCGCTGGTTGTTAGAGGCCCGCGCTCTTCTCGAAGGCATTTAAATTAAATGCCAGGGGAGTGGCGAAGGCCTCTAACTTCCCTTGGCTCCGGCGGCTTCTAGCGTAGCCGCGGGGTCACGTGACATCAGAACGCCAGAGACTAAGGGGAGAGCCGGCAGGGGGGGCGGGGAGAGCCGGCAGGGGGGGCGGGCAGGGGAAGAAAAAAAAAAGTTTGCTCTCCCCTGCTCCAACCCACCTTGTACCAGTCAGAAGACAGTAAATATGAGGCAAGAGGGGGGCTTTGCCTGTGCAAACTAGCTGTGACATCACACAAAAAGGAGTAGCCAGGATAAGGAACTGCTCCAATACCTCAGCTTACGATGTCAATCACCTTAATGTAACTCTGTAAAACTGATATTTGTTGTTTTGGGCCTAGAAGGGACTTTTAGGGAACAACTCACTGCATATTTATTATTGTCAGCACTGAGTACCACTATAAATATACTAAATGTAGAATAAGAGAGCAAAACGATACCACAAATAATGTAGATCTAGATTACAGTAAAAGTTAAGAAAAAAGTAGTCCCTGTCCCAGAGAATTTAAAATCTAGGCATTTTATGCCCAATCTAGGCAGGTCAAGGGATTACCTGCCTTCAATTTGTACGCGTCTAGCTTTTCACGATATCAGCCGGATATGGCAAAACAGAAACATTAATCTTCATGTTGAGTAAGAGAAAAATGTACCTTTACAAAGCTCTGCTATACAGTAGTCAGCTGATTTTATTGGCCGGGTTGGTGGGGGGGAGCGGAGATGAGTTAAAACACAATTACAAACCAGTCAATTTCAGCAGCTATTGCACAAAGTGGAGGCGGTAGCTGTAGAGTACATTCTGGATGTTATTTGCATTCGCACAGCACATTGACACGGTTGCTGGCTGGAATGCCAGAGGGAGGGTCTGAAGCCAGTATAATTTTTTTTTTTTTAAACCCTAAATTCAACAAGTCAAATGCATGATAAGCTAGTCAATGTTACTGGAAAACAACTCAAAATTCCTAAACTACAGCCCTCATCTCCTTCTATGAGTCATAACAATGGTTTGGTTTTTTTGGTAACTTATTTAAATGTTTTTCTAAAAATAAGGGAAAGGGTTACAGAAATAGAAAAGGGGGGGGGGGGGGGGGAGAGATAGGTACCACAAATTTAACACCGGAATATATATATATATATATATATATATATATATATAAAAAGAGGAGAGCGCGCACGCCCCATAGCGTAAAATATTAAATTTAATGAGGGGAATGGGGGAAAGGGGGGTAAAAATGCACTTACAAAAGTACAAATAAAATAGGCATTGCGTGATAATAATCACCACCATCCGGTTGCTGCTTTCTATCCTTTGGGTAACACCCGATCTCAAGGCAGGATGGGCCAACGTCCCAGTAGATGTCCCAGCAAATTTCCAGGGCCAATAGATGTAAGATGTGGTTCAAGAGTCCAAGAAGGTAACTCCGTGTTACCAGGCCTCTGTAGCACCAGCGCGAGGATCGGTCCGCTCCAGCGCTCTTGTGATGACGTAATGTCAATGACGTAAAATCAAAAATGATTTTTACATTTATGTATTTTGAGATATATTAATATTTATTTATGTATTGATTATTGGTTTTTAGATGCATAGTTATAATTATTGTATGGTATATGTCATAAGATGTGTATTTCTCCCCTAGGTTTAGAACCTTTAGTATTCATGGTATAACACTTCTAATCAATCTCCTCCAATTCAAGTAGCTATGATCTTAATTAGGCATATTGTATGTGTATTTAATTGTTAATCAGCGCTAAGCACCTTACAGCTGAGGAGGGGCGTTCTATTCAATTAACAGCATTAGATTCTGTATTTAAATGTCAGACGTACTCCTTCTCTATACTTCCCTTTGAGAAAGTTACCCGTGAGTGACGAAACGCGTCAGGGAGCGTCATCACGTTGGACGCATTGACATTACGTCATCACAAGAGCGCTGGAGCGGACCGATCCTCGCGCTGGTGCTACAGAGGCCTGGTAACACAGAGTTACCTTCTTAGACTCTTGAACCACATCTAGCATCTATTGGCCCTGGAAATTTGCTGGGACATCTACTGGGACGTTGGCCCATCCTGCTTGAGATCGGGTGTTTCCCAAAGGATAGAAAGCAGCAACCGGATGGTGGTGATTATTATCACGCAATGCCTATTTTATTTGTACTTTTGTAAGTGCATTTTTATCCCCCTTTCCCCCTTCCCCTCATTAAATTTACTATTTTACGCTATGGGGCGTGCGCTCTCTCCTCTTTTTTTCTTTTAGATTCCCTGTGGATGTGGTTAGTCCACTTTGAGAGCAGCCGGAGACCCCCTGCACCAGCATTTATTTCAAAATTGGACTTTCATTTGAGGACTGGTTTTTAACCTCTTCTTTTGTTTATATATGTTGTTATATTTATAAGCACGTTATTTTATTGTCTGTTGGTGTTTAGTTGTCCTTAGTATTGAGCACAGGGAGAGATTCATAGGTGTAAGATTAGATAATTCACTAGATTCACAATATAATTCATTTATTTATTTTGATATATTTTTCATGGATACATGATTTTTGATTTACTTGTAGCACATAATCTTTAGATTGATTTAATACCCACATACACAGAGTAACCAACTCTCCGGGAGGAAATACAGCCCTCGGACCACAGTAACTCAAAAATGCACATATTCCACCTAGAATACCAGGGCCAGACCACAATGGTTTAATTGTATATAGCTCTGTATTAATGACCAGGCTGTAACTCTACATATGTTAAAAGCAGCAATCTACCCTAAAATGGTATCTTTTCTCCCAGTAGCTGAATCGTGGTTCAGAAAACACATTGCCACCAGAACAAGTCTGACATCAAGCAGCCAAATGGTGTCAACTATTCTTGTCGGCTATATACAACAGCTGTTCTTTCAGGGACCATGGGGTCCCCAGGAGGTCTGAGTACAGTGGTTCAGATCTGGGATGGTCAAGGACAGGGGTGGGCAAACAGTCTGCGTGCCCCTCTCCCTTACCTTGTCTCAGAAGTGAAATGGCATTGTGTAGCAATGGCAACGTGGCGTTGCCATGGTGACGCATCACCTGAAGATAGCGCTGTGTAACTGCCGCGACTCCCCGAAACTCCCGCCCCCCAGTTTGAGCACCACTGGTCTGGGACATTTGGTAATGGCAGACTGCTTCGTCGCGACTCACCCAGGCGCGGGAAGCTAAAGCACCTTCGGCGGGTCGCGCGGCTGCGGACCACCAGCCCCTTTCCTCTAGTGTGGAGGTCCCCGCTGGCTCCTTACTACTTGGCTGACTGCGTGCTGTGACGCGTCAGCCGGCCGATGCTGCAAGCTCCTAGTGATTTGCAGCTCCGACGCGTCACGTGGTGCAGCAGTCAGCCAATGAGGGAAGGAGGGAAGGAGCTACGGATGGGAGGCGACTTGGGAGGGGAGCAGGGAAGGAGCTGCGGGGGAAGTGTGTGTGTGTGTGTGTGTGTGTGTGTGGCACCACGATCTCAGACCTGGCAAAGTTTTAACACGCCCCCCCCCCCTGCCCTCTCGGCTCCCTACAGACCGCATATCGCGGTCAATTGCCTGTCAGCGTGCCGCCTGTCAGCAGTGCGGGCACGCGCTGACTGAGGGAGTGGGGCCTTAGCCTTACCCTAAAACACCCTACCCAGAGGCCTTAACCCAAGACCCCTTAAATGAACCCCCTGCCCGGAACCGTAATAAACTTACCTTAGAAGCAGCCGGGATTAGAGTGACAAATCTGCTGCTGGGTGAGTCGTAGCAAAGCACCAGCGGCAATTTGGTCACGGTGAAACGGCCGCAACCAAATGTCCCATCCTGGCTCTGGGAAGCCCCATCATTTAGGTAATGGGAATATATGCATCTTCCAGGGAAGATGTAATTGCAACTGAAATCTTGAAAGAAGCTGGGGGAAGTGGAGAAAATGATTGCAAAACACTTTAAATGCTGCTTGAACAGGAACATTCAAGAATGGAGTAATGCCACAGTTCTCCACATCCACAAGAAAAAAGGAGATAAAGACGTCAAGATCTGCAAGTCTGTTTCCAATCACCAACAAGATTTTTACGAAGATACTCACTAATCTGCTGCAACGCACAAAGACATCCTCCAGCGTGATTTTGCAGTGGATATAACACAATGGACCACATCAAAGTCGGAGAAGTGATTTCCCGAAGTAATGAATACGATCTACTACTCCGCTTAAGATTTGTAGGTTACAAAAAATTATTTGATTCAGTCTACACCCCAGCAGTTATAAATATATATATATATATATATATATATATATATATATATATATATATATAAAATGGGGGAGGAGTGTTGAGAGAGATATAGATATAATTTTTTTTTTAAAGTATGAGAATGCCAGATGAACCATGAGATTACATGAAGATATAAGCAAGATAAAGTATCAATAAGTGTGATTGGGAGAAAACATGGTCACCAAAGCGTTTCACAGCAACACTTACAAAATGCAACACATTGGATTGCGAAGAAAAGGGGAATTAAAAATAAATAAATAATTCCAATGGCGAATATTTGAGCCATCTACGATTTGCAGATGACATGGTTATTCAACATAATTCCAGAAGACCTACAGCAACAAAATCAGAGAACTCGCTGAGGAAAGAAAATAGGCCTTCATATGAATCTCAGAAAGACCAAAAGGGATAGATAGAAAAAATAGTAGTAAACTCTCCAAAGACCGAAATAAATGGAATAGAACTAGAAGTTGAAGACGATGTCTACCTTGCCCGGCAAGCAAAAATGGCTGGGAACCTTTTGAATGAAATCAATAGGAGAATGAAGAAGGGATGGAGTACATTTGGAAGAAACAAGATAATATTTCAAGGAAACCTTCCAATGTGCCCCAAGAGGAAAGCTTTCGACCACTGTATTCTGCCTGTGCTCACATATGATATAATGCTTGGACCCTAAATGCGAACATAATGCAGAAGCTTCAGACAACTCAGACAAGTATGGTGGGTCTTACCTGATGACAGGAAAAAGAATGAACGGGTTCGAAATCAAACTAGTTGTGGCATCATCAAAAGGGTAAGAACATTAAATTGGCAGTGGGATGGACGCATCCCAAAAAGAGAGCACCATCATTGTACAAAGATCGTACTCGACTGGATTCCAAGACCAAGGCGACAATCAAAAGAATGGCGAGAGGATGAAACCAGAATTATTTTGCTGGCGCTAGGTGGAGGAGAGAAGTGCCTGAAAGATCCTTGGGGAGGCATTTGTAGATCAACAAAAGGTTGAAGATGATAGACTTTACATAGATCTACACATAATTATGTTTTTCTAGTGTTAAAAACCACCATTTACTTTATCTCCAGCTTCTGCGGTCATCATGGCGACTTTGGACAGCATAGGGCTCTGGGGAGGACTTCATTTAAAATCTCCCAGACATGTATTGTTTCAAATGCTTATAACTCCTGAAGTGGGAACATTAAACTTCAATTTCTGCAAGGAAGCTCCACCTTTATAGGCTGGAATTGTACATCAACGCTCCCCGTCATTACATAGTGTAAAACAGAAGATTCCCTTGGCAACCTTGTTTAACCTTTTCATAGCCTGGAGTAACTAACCATAGGGGGGGGAAAAAGCAGAGGATAAAAATAAATGCGGTATTGTGCTTATGATGTACTTGTCAAGGTGACAGGAATGCAATCTAACCACTCGGCTACGTAATAGGAACTGGCTGCTCTCTATTGTGTAACTGGAAACCACACAAGCAGATACTGGGAGCTGGCTCCACCATTTGTTTCAACAGAGCAGCTTATTATAGTTCACACAATAAAAAGCTCAAAACACGTAGGTAGAGACTAAAGTACAAACACTGTTTCACAGTGTCACAATCTATTTATAAACAGGACCCACACCCTTTGTAACCAAACACTGAGCAATAACATTATAGAACGTAAAATTATTTTGTCGCTGTACTGGTGGCTTTTTACATCAAATGTCCAATACTGTAATGAGCTTCCAACTTGGCAGAGAGTTTAGAGTGGGAGAACTCTGGTACCAACCCCAGTACCACTTGTTTGGATAACGGATTGTATATTTTTCCATTAACAGGAGACTAAACACATTGCAAGTTCCTCAAGATGGAGGGGTGGGCATTGAGGGCCCTAGCCATAAAAGAAAACATTACTGGGGCTCTGCACAAATGGTATGGGCGACTTCTACACCATGCTACGCAAGTCTTTTAACCCTCTCCAAAATCCAATGCAGAAACTCTGCTAGAAGTGCCCTGAATTATTACTACAAGTTCAAGGACAACAAAGTCCAGTAACACACAGGCCGGATATTGTGATGTTCTGCAGATCAGCGTATGCAAATCCCTACAACATTATCCAGCATTTTCATACATCAGGGGTGATAAGTATAGGCCCCAATCAATGCGCCAGTGATACTACATTCATACAACACATCAATTACAACACACTTCATAGTTATATTCAAGAGGTCTGCATGCAGCCAACTATGGGGGGTGGGAAAGCCTGGCAGTAACTCCTCAATGTTTACTCTGTGTTAGACTCCAGGCATGGGGTGGTAATTACTGGTGGGTGGATCAGAGACATAGGTCTAAGTACCTAAGAACACAAAGTTTTGGCGACACACGTTTAACTACCCAGAATCCTTGCAAGACACGCAGACCCCTCACGGATAGTCTATATTTGATGGCAGAGGTGAAAAGTAAATGCTATACTACAGTAACACTTGAACCACCATGATAGTCCCAGGTGTAGATCAGCATCCAGACTAAGGCCAGGGCCATGGTCAAAAAGACCGTGCTGAACCGCATTGAGCGGAAACAACATCCCTATTGAGCACGACTTTAGATGGCGCTTCCGCAGGCATGCGAAGGCGTGTGGAATAGCAGCCGACAGCACAGTGTCATTTTTCCCGCTGAGGGAAGCGCAGGGCCGGTCACGTGACCGCCAAAAGCCAATGGCAGTCCGTGATGTCAGTGCCGCGACGCTCTATCCCCGCCTCCCATCCAGCTCACAAGAGCGCACGCTGACGCTCATGCAGGGACACAAAAAAGCTCCTGCAGGAGAGCATGAGCGTCAGCGCTGCGAATGTCACCATGTCCGAAGCCCAAGGGTGCAGAGCACTGGTCTGCATGGCAATAACAAAACAGGAGAGGGAACAATTTAATGAATACCCAGTGTTTGTTGGTTACTGGGTTATAATGATATAAAAAGGACTGCAGATCATATCACTATAATGAGTCATGGCCTTGTGATTCCAACAATGCTGCTTGTCCACTGCACCTATGCCTCCTCCTTTAGGAGTTACAAGCACTGTAACCACAAAGAAAGAAAAAAAGAAAAAAAGAGCTCGAGTGATAAACTTATTTTTTTTTTTTTTTAGCAAAGTTGACAGAAAAGACAAGGTTATTGGAGATAAGAATATTGTGAGCAATGTAAAAGTGTTTGTCTGGTTACAAATTTATATGCTCAATTTGGAACGGCTAAAAAGGAATATTGGTTACCAATATGATATGAAAATATACACAATGTCAAGTGTGACGTACCCGTTCCGATCTTCTAACAGTCCCATTTCTCAGCATTACCTCTTGCATGCCTGGAGCACTACTCTGGTATTTTGACAGCGACCCAAGAAGGATTTAATAGGATTATACACTTCCCATAAGATGGCTGTCTCAGATAAAAACTAAGCTTTGGTCTTTTTTGGAACATGGTTTAATAAACCTGACGTATACATAGGACACACACACACACACACACACACTAGAATTTCCTCCTACTGTCTCTGTACGTTCTCCCTACCTACCAATTAGATTGTAAGCTCCTCGGGGCAGGGACTCCTCTTCCTTAATGTTACTTTTATGTCTGAAGCACTTATTCCCATGACCTGATTTATATTATTTGTTATTTATATGATTACAACATGTATTACTACTGTGAAGCGCTATGTACATTTATGGCGCTATATAAATAAAAGACATACAATACAATACGAGGTGGGGGAAAAACATGTTATCAAATTGCTTATATAGTTCCTCGATCATATAGTCATTTTATATAATAGGGCTTGATCTTATATTATTTCTCAGTTATAGATGTAAAAGAAGCTCAACACCGTTGAGCTATTGGAGCTGCCTAAATTAGCAAACATACTAAAATACAATTAAATGGGACCATCTATAGCAGTCAGTGTGTATGTAAGAGAACTAACTTTTAAAATCGCATTAAAAAAAGTTTTTAATAACAACATTTACTAAGTGGAGCTATTCCAGGAGACCCCCTCAGACACCTTAGGCCGCGCATATAGTGCCGGCGACGTCTAGCGAAAGTTAGATTTCGCTTTGCGGCAGCGTCGCGGGCTTTCTGGCATTTGAATGGTTCAGGGGCTGTCACGAGGCGACAGACCTTGAAAAATCAAATGTTGCCAGCTTCCAAATTTGGCGAAGCGACGTCGCGCTTACTATAAGCGCACGCGGCGACAGCAATGTATTTGTTTTCGCGTGCGCTTATAGTAAGTGCGACACGGCGGAGCGACGGCTTGGTAGCAATCGCTGGAAGTCATCTCAATTTGATTTTTCCAGCGACCGCAGCCTGACGTGACCGGCACCATAAGCACGGCCTAAGGCCTCGGCCATGTTCCCTGCTTGCTGGCGCGCGCTCCCGCTCAGCACTGAGCCCCTACAGCCGCAATTAGAGCAGCTTTAGTAGGGGCTCACCTACGCTTTCGCAAGCGTGCGGAAGCGCAGGTCTTAGGGGAATTTAAAATTCCCCCGCTTGCCGGCGCGACAGGCCGGTCACGTGAGCGGTTCGCCCAATGAGGGCGAACCAGCTCTGTGACGTCACAGGCCCGCCCCCGGCCCGCCGACAGCGCGTGCGGTAAGCAACCGCAAGGCCAGGGAAAGCGCCCGCTTTCCCTGAGCCTCAGCGCGCCAGCAGGGAGCCTGGCCGAGGCCTTACTCTAGTGATTTGCAATATGGGTCTGGGACCAGGGCCCTTTCTTCTGGG
Source organism: Ascaphus truei (assembly GCF_040206685.1). Classification (NCBI taxonomy): domain Eukaryota; kingdom Metazoa; phylum Chordata; class Amphibia; order Anura; family Ascaphidae; genus Ascaphus; species Ascaphus truei. The sequence goes on from NC_134487.1 coordinate 185,898,145, forward strand.
AAGAAGAGAAAAAAAAAAAAAAGGAGAGAAGATGGTGTGACTAAACTGTACGATAGATAGAGCGATATGAACCGTTATGTACACAATTATTACACAAGGATACATACATACATTCCACGAGCAACCTGTTTAAACTTACTACCATTGTACTTTGTAACAGAAGGTAGCATTATTTGCTTTAAATTAGATCTATTCATGCAGAGCAAGTCCATAGCATGTGTATATCTGGCAGGGACTCAAGTGAGCGATTTATGTTGCTCTCATCCCAAAGCTTCAAATACTAAATCAATGTGGCTGTCCTGGAACAGGATAGCACATTTTCTGCGTCCCTTTGCAGCTCTCAGGATTACTGTTCTCCCCAGTTAAGCTGCATGTTTTTCTACTGTTCTAGCAGCCTGTGTAAAACACAACATTATTGCTACATATGCCTCCTTTACGCAGCCCTAGTTAGTTGCCCTGGCAACCTTCCAATTTTCTTAGCTAGAAGGTTGGTTCAGCCCAGCTCCCGTGTCTTTCTGGCAGTTATAGTGCTCCTTAGACTGTTCCTGCCAGCCACAGGAAAGTGTCTCTCTTTTCTCTTTAGGGAGAATGAGAGGCTCAGTGAGTAACGACACTGATGACACGGAGTTTGAAGCAGGGGAGCCTGGTTCAATGCCCGGTGTCGTCTCCTTGTGACCGTGGGCAAGTCACTTTATCTCCCTGTGCCTCAGGTACCAAAAACATAGATTGTAAGCTCCACGGGGCAGGGAGCTGTGCCTGCAAAATGTCTCTGTAAAGCCCTGCACAACTAGCAGCACTATACAAGAACATGCTATTATTATTTTCCCTACAAGCTGGCTTTGTGAGTACATTCCACCTCCATTACACCCCCTGCAAGGCCATCCTTTTTTATCTTCCCCCCATACCAAGGCACCTTCATTTAGAGAAGCACTCTCACTACATACCACCATCAGCAAGTACCTTTTATATTTCTGTTGACTCCCCCAATAAAGTTGAAGAAAAAAGGACTTTGTGTGCTTTCAAAAAGGGGGATGAGTTAATCCACTGGAGTCATTCACATCCTACATGTGATCCTGGTTCCAGAAGAGTGGCCCATGTGCTCATTATTTCCCGGTTTCCTGCTCCTGTTTGTTAAAGAAATCTAAACCTTAAACCAATTATACTGTATGACTACACAGTATTTTAGGTAAAGGAAATGCATATATGCACCAGAAAGACATACATGCAGATTCTAATACACATGCAGCTGCAATGTGTCTCCGTGGCCTCTTGTTTTGCTCTCAACTTGGCCGAGCATTGCAAGCCACCCTGGCACCAAATGTGTTAAAAACATCAGTGGGGCAAGCTACTATTGTATGCCAAAAGCATAGGGAAAACAGACACATTAAATATTAACCAACTTTGAATCGCATGGGAAGGAAGCACCTGCACAGCACACAGACGACAGGTGCGAGATGTTGACTCATCACACAAGGTTGGGATAAAGGGGGAAAAAAAACAGCCCAGCACGTATTAGGATGAAACCATCTAGCAACTCACTATGTAAGCAGCTCTACGAATAGAAAGATTAGTGGAAGAAAATACAAAGTTCCTGTTATACATTTTTCTTACTTGTTTAACAGGGGGACAAATCATGAGACTGGTATCCGAATAGTGGAAGACCACAAGTTATTCTGAGAGTCAGAAATACTGCCTTAAAATAAAGATGTTCCCTCAACTACAACTAAATACTATATTTGATGCTATAGGGCAGTCCTGCACAACTCCAGTCCTCTTGAGCCGCAAACAGGCCAGGTTTTCAGGCTATCCCTTCTTCAGCACAGCTGGCTCAATTAGTGTCCCAGTCAGACTGCAAATTGAGCCAGCTGTGCTGAAGTAGAGAGAGACTGAAAACCTGGCCTGTTTGCAGCCCTCGAGGACTGGAGTTGTGCAGGCCTACTATAGGGATTAAGCAAATCTCCCAAACCATAGCAAAAGCAGTGTCACAGACAGGGTCACCAACCCTTGATCTCCCATCCACATACTGAACACTTGGAAAGTCCTCCTCAACATACTGAAATACAACTCCTATCAACGCTTTAAAGCAGGGGGTCAGAGCAGAGATTGGTCCAGCTCTGGGGGTGGGAAACTGAAACCGCTTCTAATCCTAACTCCAGATTAACAAATACTTGTACAAAGGCCAACAGAGCCATATTTACCAAGCAGTGCGATTCCATTACACACCATACAACACATTCAAGTCATTGGGCGAAAGGTGTTTGGCACTGTAAGATCTTAACGTAGGTTCCCCCTTGCTATTCGAAAATCTACTAATACAGTATTTACTAGATAACAGGCAGGACACCCTCACCATAATTCGCAAGGGGAGGCAGGAGGAAAACTTGGCACTTTAAACTATTGACAACTCCTCACATTGCTGTCAATCTACATAGGTCTGTGCGAGTCCTGTTTCCAATTTACCTTTTAACTGACTAACTCTCCATTCAAAGCCCAACTCTCCTCCCTAGAAGCCCGCACTAGTGGCTCATCTAAAAGGTTCCAAGAGCAGCAGCTCAGCTCTTGCAGAGACGATGCCTCTCCTTTCAAAGGGACAACATTCCAAGGATGCCAAAACAACCCCGACACATACAGCATCTCTCACATACCTAGCCTTCTACTTTGGGTCATTGCAGTGCTATTCCATAATGTAATGTCCAAGTTTGGCACTTTGTTGAGGGACACCTTTAGGTACGGTCTCCCTTTGGCTACATACCGCTTGTGGTGAAGAAAAATCAGCCTAGATTATTGGCGAATGATACCATCAATGTCACTTCCTTAATCAATTTAGGGCCTTAATCTATAATCAACCAAAGCAGCTGTTTTGGGCCATTAGCAGACCAATATCCTCATTCACGTCAATGGTGATTTTCATCTGAAACCAGAGCAAACTGATGCTTTGGTGGATATAGAATGACCACCTTAGAGTCCAGAAACAGTGTCCCATGTGGTGATCCTAAAAAAAATATTTCAGAAGCCATAAGAAAACAATTACAGGAAATATTTTATTCTTTAAAATGTTTTAGGGAAGTTATAATTGCTGGTTTGTTAAAAAGGGGCAATCCCTCCAACGTCAACTGAACTAAATGAAGCGACATGTTTAAGGTGTCTCATCTGGGCAATTTATACACGTTTACCACACAATCTGACAACTATAACTATGTATTTTTTAAAGTTAGACATGGGAGGGGTTTGATTTCCTCTAACTTTGTGTGATCTGTGTGTTAGGCTATGGCCCCAGTGTCAGCTCCTGCGCGTACATGGGTGCCAGCCGCGGTCTGTGCTTGAGCTGCAGGGGGAAAGACAAGATCGCCACGGGGCAATGGTGTGGCTTGTTCATGGCCATAACATCTCGTGGCTGGTTCGCCCTCATTGGCTGAAGTCACCGCCGTGACCAATGCTCGGCTGCTGCTCCAAAATACAGAAATCTTGTCTTTTGGCCAAGGCGGTCGCGTATAGTGGCTTGTGCATGCACGCGCACACACGCCGACTGGGGCCTGCCCCATAGAGGGCTGTGCCTTGTGTGTGGCATGCACGCCATATAGTGGCCTCTGGGGACCTAGCCTTAAGCAAGGGCCTGTGCAGCCAGTTCCCCCTCCCCACAACTTTACTGGTTCGCTGATAAAGGACATCATGGGGATAAGGGTAAAGAAAACACTTGATTGACAAGCACATCCCCCATTCAGAGGCCCCAAAGAAATGTAACTGTCCGACCCTGTGGGACTGCCCCTTTAATCACCAGTACAAGGTACAGAGTATCGTCCAAAGCAAATACTGACCTGAATAAATGCAAGACTTTTCTACCTACAGTAAACAAGTTTCAGAATCCAAGCAGCAACAAGAGCTGGTTAGCACTACAATAAACACTGTGTATATAAAATGTGAGAGAGTCAAAAAACAAGAAAAGCAGATAAGTCCTGGAATCACCTCAAACTAAAACAAAAACAAGTCTCAATATTACTTAAAAAAAAAAAAAAAGTTACAAGTCATTATTGAAATAGCTAAAGTTGTTAAAACATTACAATACACAAAAAGGTATGCCACCCTGTGTCAATTGAATTGAGTATTGATAAGTCACAGGCCTATTGTCATCAATTTGTAAAAGCAGACACTGCAAGCCCATGGATAACATGTCACGTGTTCATCAGCATCATCCACCTACTGTGTTTACACATTCACAAACTAATATGACTAAATGCTCAGGTATTTTCCATTTACAAGACTAGACACGCATTTCTCAAGCATTTCTCAAGTAGCAGCGTCATTGCTTAAACTCAAGCACCCACATAAAAGAAAAACGATTCTCTGACACACAAACAGAAGTTAAGTGTGCATTATGCTTTGTTTATTGCGTGTCAACATGATACAGAACAGCACAACGTTTCAGGGTCAAAGCCCTTCGCCAGGTAAAAGGCAGCAGCAAGATGTGAAGAGAAGTGCAATAGATAAATTGTCCAGAAGAGACACACATTACTGCATTCTCCAACATTATAGGTTTTCATTAACATTTTAGTATTCAGAATCTATATAGAAGTCATAGGTTGGCTATATATGTGCAGTTGCTTTCTGGAACACTTATTTGTTGCCAAGCTGTATAACGTTAGCTTTTTGCACGTTAAAAAGGCGATGACACCACCATGCTATGCTAAACACCTATGATGTCAGAATACAGAGTGGCACGAGAAAGAAGGGGGGGGGGCCTCTTCTATAAAAGTATGTATTACACATCTTGTAGTTACAATCACCTGATAAAGGGGCTTCGACCCCCAGAAAGTGCTGTTCTGCATCATGGTGACATGCAAGAAACACAATACAAGCACACTTAACTTCTGTTGTGTGTGCAGTGCAGAATCCTATTCCTTTTATAGAACTTGTCAGCAGCTGAGGGATCCCTGCAATCATCTTCAGCCAACATCACTAGTGTACAAATATCTTGACTTGTGCTCAGTGAGTGCACAAGTGCTCATCTCGTTTTTCTAAACCCATTCACCCAAAGGGATAGTCAGATTTTAGGCAGTTTAGTAAGAGGGGCTACTCCACCTTACAGCCTCTTAGAGCAACAGGGCCTTAAGGGTTTTTAGGACATATCACTGCTTAGTGAATACGGCTCAACATGTTGCCATGTGATCTTTATTTAGGATTATGGTGGTTTGCATTTCCAGGGCAAAAATGCTATAGCCGTCAGTCATTGCTCATTCAAACAAGGAAATGGCGATAACTCTTTAAAGAATATATTCTGGTGTCGACAGCAAAAACGGGTGTTATGGGAGCGAAGCTCAGACACTTTAAAGTTCCACCATCAAGACAGCATGATACAGAGCATCAAAGTGCTTAGAGAATTCAAATGGAAAAGAGACATAAAATAGTTTTTTTCCACATTTGCATGGTTTTTACAAAATATAGACACAAATGATAGTTACCACTGTCAAATACTTCCTCACGTTAACACTTCCTGATTACATTAAGTTGTATTGACCTATGGAATGAGGGAATCTGTTTGATTAACCTCACGAAAATCAATTTATCCTCGTCTTAACTGTGACCTTTCCCCCCTGCCTATCCCATTCGCAGGCATAAACCCCCATACAGTAATATGTTTGTTAAATTAGTAGCAGGAGGCACTCGTGATAACATACATTTATGTAGCCCCATCTTACTTTCAGAAGCAGGCCTTCAAGTAAATGGTAGGCTCTCAAGATCAGGAAACAATGTAACGATGTTAAAACGATATTTAGTGTATGTTACTTGAAAATGGTTTTTCCCGCACGCATTGAGGCATATGCTGGCATCTTATAAATATGTCATAACTTGGGCAAGTGATTGTGAGAGGTGTGTGTGTGTGTATACACACACTATATTACTGAAAGGCACTCAACATTACATAATAGCTCCTATCCCATTATATCATATGGCTTCCCCTATCTCATGCCATTTGTCCTATACATAAATAACAGTATCAGCACACTCTCTGTGTCTGTATGAAGCACTGCAGAAGACATACAATGACTCCTCAACAACTAAAACAGTCAAAAAGGTGTCACATGAATGAGGCCCAGTCCAAGTTATAACACGAATATACACGGCACCCACTTGCCCTCTCTAGTAGCCCCAATCCCATTCAGATCCCCTCCCCCGCCTCATCAGATACTTACTGGGTTTTCTTTCTGCTTTTGTTCTGGTGCAGCTCCCACAGGTTCAGGTCCACCTGGCCCAGGAACTTGTCCATCCCCACCAGGGCCCTGTGCATGACGGTCACACGCACGGTGCACCTCTCCTGGTTGTCATTGTGCAGCAGGGGCACCTCGAAGGTGGCCTCTTCCTTCCACATCGGGCCCAGGCTCTTCTCGGCCACGGACGTGGAGTATTTCTCCTTGCCCAGCTGGATGATGGCGTAGGCATCGTTGGTGCCAGCCTTCCCCTTCGCCCTCAGGGATCTGGCATGGAGTACGGTCACCTGGACGTGCGTGGGGAACCAAGTCTGTGACTGCGTAGCTAAAGACATCTCGGCGACTTGTTCTTGCTCCAAGTTGCTCAACTTTATCACCTGCCGACTGTCCCAGCTTATATGAAGAGTGGAGCGGTTGTTGGGGGAGTTACAAAGTATTCAACAGGTGGGCGTTGCTCCCAAGGGACGTATCCTCCCTCCTCCGTCCTCTCTCCCTGACAACCAGGGAGAGACTGCCTGAGGCGCTGAACGGTATCTAAGCAACATATGACAAGGGCTTCTCACTGATACAACCTCTGGACCAATAGGATCAATAAGCGATGCCAGATAGAGGCTTGCAACGCATCACACCTCGCAGAGTCGTGGTTGTAGCAAATGATAATATCCATAAACAATATGCGGGCTGAAAGTTCCTGCAGTGCACGGGAGGCAGCAGGTAGCCGCAGCATCACTGCTTCCTAATGGCCTGCTTTAAATAAGTGCACGTACTGGAAGTGTAAAAAGATGTATAAAGGGTATTACACATTGAACCTTTTAACAGTAAGCACATGTTGCGTTGCAGGCACATCTGGAAGCAATAGGGTTAATGGAGTATATATGTCAGTGATAAAAAACATGATGTGCCTTGTAACATCAAAAGTGCAGTACAATAACTGTTTAGTTTCAGGCAGAACGGATGTCGCAACCGCGGGTACTTGTTTCTTCCCGCCCCCTCTAATCATCTGCATAATGCATGAAAACTGATGGCCTGCTCCTCTTTGTACACTGGAAACTAATGAAGCTTTAAAATCTTGTTTCTCTGATGCAGATCTATTTAGAGCGCTGCGTGGATTTTTTTGCTTTTGCAAAGTGCAAAAGAAAAACAGGATTAATAAATAATCCCCCCCAATTAGGGTTGCAAGGTGGCTTGTCCAAAAATACTGGACATCCACGCCCCCCGAACACATATAAAAAATACCCCCACGCCCCACAAATGCATATAAAAAAAATACACCCACGCCCCCCAAATACATTTAAAAAATACCCTCACCTCCCCCAAATACATTTAAAAAAATACCCCCATCATCCCTCATAGCAGCAAACACTATATCACCAACAGGCTGCACAGATGATGAATAATAACTGTTGATGTCAAAAGGCAATTATTGACTGCAGAAATTCCACAAGTGAATTAGGTAGCACCTTACCGAAAGGCTGAGTCAGTATGAAGTGATGGCAAATGCCATAACCAAAAAAGCCCATACAAAGTCCGTAGATGGGTGTCAAGGTTGTAAATTGCTGCCCCTGAATAAGATAACCCGTCCTCTGCAGAGAACATCAACAGCAGAAGAAAAAGAAAGGAGAGCGCAAAAAGTAACGCGAACACAACCTTTATAGCATAAAAATAAAAGCAACAACAGTAACATGCACTGGGATACACAGGTGTATAAAACCAGTTCTGCAGTAACACGCACCGGGATACACAGGGGTATAAAACCAGTGCTGCAGTAACACGCACCGGGATACACAGAGGTATAAAACCAGTGCTGCAGTAACAGGCACTGGGATACACAGGGGTATAAAACCAGTGCTGCAGTAACACGCACTGGGATACACAGGGGTAAAAAACCAGTGCTGCAGTAACACGCACTGGGATACACAGGGGTATAAAACCAGTGCTGCAGTAACACGCACTGGGATACACAGGGGTATAAAACCAGTGCTGCAGTAACACGCACTGGGATACACAGGGGTATAAAACCAGTGCTGCAGTAACACGCACTGGGATACACAGGGGTATAAAACCAGTGCTGCAGTAACACGCACTGGGATACACAGGGGTATAAAACCAGTGCTGCAGTAACACGCACTGGGATACACAGGGGTATAAAACCAGTGCTGCAGTAACATGCACCGGGATACACAGGGGTATAAAACCAGTGCTGCAGTAACACGCGCTGGGAAACACAGAGGCATAAAACCAGTGCTGCAGTAACACGCACTGGGATACACAGGGGTATAAAACCAGCGCTGCAGTAACAGGCACTGGGATACACAGGGGTATAAAACCAGTGCTGCAGTAACACGCACTGGGATACACAGGGGTATAAAACCAGTGCTGCAGTAACACGCACTGGGATACACAGTGGTATAAAACCAGTGCTGCAGTAACGCACTGGGATACACAGGGGTATAAAACCAGTGCTGCAGTAACACGCACTGGGATACACAGAGGTATAAAACCAGTGCTGCAGTAACACGCACTGGGATACACAGGGGTATAAAACCAGTGCTGCAGTAACACGCACTGGGATACACAAAGGTATAAAACCAGTGCTGCAGTAACACGCACTGGGATACACAGGGGTATAAAACCAGTGCTGCAGTAACACGCACTGGGATACACAGGGGTATAAAACCAGTGCTGCAGTAAATGAATAATGAAGCAGGGTAATTGCCTGGGATAGCTGAGGTAGCTGCTGCTGCTGGGTAGCCACCCAGAGGGCCAGCGCTCAGGCACGGGCTCACAGTGGTTATATCGGCTCTCCCTCCCTCAGCGGTCCCAGGCAGCATCACGGACGGTCAGGACACCGGGAAGAGGCTTCCTTAAGTGGTCCCAGCAGCAGTTACCTCAGCTATCCCAGGCAATTACCCGGCTTCATTATTCACTTACTGCAGCAGCGGTTTTATACCCGCGTATCCCAGCGCTGGGACTGTACTACTGCTGCTTTTATTTTTATGCTTGTTCTCCTTACTATTTCCGCCCTCATTTCTTTTTTTCCTCATACAATATGTATAGAGATATAATAACACGCAGAGATATAATAATATGTATAGCTCTATTATAACACGTAGAATGATATAATAACATGCAGAGATATAATAAGACACAGAGATTTAATAACACACAGATATAATAACACACAGATATAATAAGACACAAAGAGATATAATAACACGCAGAGATATAATAAGACACAGAGATATAATAACACACAGAGATATAATAACACGCACAGAGATATAATAACACGCAGAGATATAATAACACAGATATAATAACACACAGATATAATAAGACACAAAGAGATATAATAAGACACAAAGAGATATAATAACACGCAGAGATATAATAACACGCAGAGATATAATAATATGTATAGCTCTATTATAACACGTAGAATGATATAATAACATGCAGAGATATAATAAGACACAGAGATATAATACCACACAGATATAATAACACACAGATATAATAAGACACAAAGAGATATAATAACACGCAGAGATATAATAACACGCAGAGATATAATAACACACAGATATAATAAGACACAAGGAGATATAATAAGACACAAAGAGATATAATAACATGCAGAGATATAATAACACGCAGAGATATAATAATATGTATAGCTCTATTACAACACGTAGAATGATATAATAACATGCAGAGATATAATAAGACACAGAGATATAATAACACACAGATATAATAACACACAGATATAATAAGACACAAAGAGATATAATAACACGCAGAGATATAATAACACGCACAGAGATATAATAACACGCAGAGATATAATAACACACAGAGATATAATAACATGCAGAGCGATATGATAACACGTACAGTAGAATGATATAATAACACGCAGAGAGATATAATTACACACAGATATAATAATACGCAGAGGAATGCCATCCCACTGTCTCCGTACGTTCTTCCTACCTACCAATTCGATTGTAAGCTCCTCGGAGCAGGGACTTCTCTTCCTAAATGTTACTTTTATGTCTGAAGCACTTATTCCCATTATCTGTTATTTGTATTATTTGTTATCGCGTATTACTACTGTGAAGCGCTATGTACATTAATGGCGCGATATAAAGACATACAATACAATAAAGAGGTGTAAATGGCCTGGTCTCCCGTGACATTGATCATTAGCCTTCCTCTGTTTCTTTACCTGTTAGATACCTTTGTGGGGAATAAAATACATTACAGATCAGAGAGGCTTCCTGATTGCACGTGTGCTTTGGCAGAAGTGTATATGTGACCCTATAAATCTCCCTCACACCCGGCCTGGCAGTGTGACACTACTGCAGCGTCCTGGGTAACAATCACTGAGCTGTTAGCAATACAGTAGATACAATGGATAGAAAAGACACTACACATAGGTTGGATTAAAGAGAGTCTTTTATTTAAATAATGCATCTCTCTGCTGGTAGGAGCCTGCAGCACATTGCAGAGCGATATAGTAACACGCAGAGCAATGCACTGCAGGCCCCTCCAGAAGCACAGTGATCCAGAGGAAGGCGAAACATAACCCCAGGTGTGTTGTGGGGGAAAAAAATTCCTTCCTGACCCCATTAAATGGCGATCGGATCATCCCTGGATCACTGCGCATCAATTACCCCACACTCATTTTCTCCCCCGACACACACACAACCCCCCCCCAATACAGATAAACCCCAACCCCCCCCAAAATACATATAAACCCCAACCCCCCTAAATACATATAAACCCCAACCCCCCCCCAAATACAGATAAACCCAAACCCCCCCAAATACAGATAAACCCCAACCATCCAATACATATAAACCCCAACCCCCCCAAATACATATAACCCCCAATCCCCCCAAATACATATAAACCCCAACCCTCCCAAATACATATAAACCCCAACCCCCCCAAATACAGATAAACCCCAACCCCCCCAAATACATATAAACACCAACTCCCCCAAATACATATAACCCCCAACCCTCCGAAATACATCTAAACCCCAACCCCCCAAATACATATAAACCCAACCCCCCCAAATACATATAAACACCAACCCCCCCCCAAATACATATAACCCCCAACTCCCCCAAATACATATAACCCCCAACCCCCCAAATACATATAAACCCCAACCCCCCCAAATACATATAAACCCCAACCCCCCAAATACATGTAAACCCCAACTCCCCCAAATACATATAAACCCCAACCCCCCCAAATACATATAAACCCCAACCCCTCCAAATACATATAAACACCAACCCCCCCAAATACATATAAACACCAACCCCCAAATACATATAAACCCCAACCCCCTCCCAAATACATATAAACACCAACCCCCCAAAATACATATAAACCCCAACCCCCCCAAATACATATAACCCCCAAATACATATAAACCCCAACCCCCCCAAATACATATAAACCCCAACCCCCCAAAATACATATAAACCCCAACCCCCCCAATACATATAAACCCCAACCCCCCCAAATACATATAAACACCAACCCCCCAATACATATAAACACCAACCCCCCAAATACATATAATCCCCAACCCCCCCAATACATATAAACACCAACCCCCCAAATACATACAAACACCAACCCCCCAAATACATATAAACCCTAACCCCCCCAAATACATATAAACCCCAACCCCCCCAAATACATATAAACCCCAACCCCCCCCAAATACATATAAACCCCAACACCCCCAATACATATAAACCCCAACCCCCCCAAATACATATAAACCCCAACCCCCCCAATATATATAACCCCCAACCCCCCCAAATACATATAAACCCCAACCCCCCCAAATACATATAAACCCCAACCCCCCCAAATACATATAAACCCCAACACCCCCCCAATACATATAAACCCCAACTCCCCCAAATACATATAACCCTCAAACCCCCCAATACATATAAACCCCAACCCCCCCAAATACATATAAACCCCAACCCCCCCAATATATATAACCCCCAACCCCCCCAAATACATATAAACCCCAACCCCCCCAAATACATATAAACCCCAACCCCCCCAAATACATATAAACCCCAACTCCCCCAAAAACATATACACCCCAACCCCCCCTAAATACATATAAACCCCAACCCCCCCTAAATACATATAAACCCCAACCCCCCCCCAATACATATAAACCCCGAACCCCCCCAAATACATATAAACCCCGACCCCCCCAAATACATATAAACCCCAACCCCCCCTAAATACATATAAACCTCAACCCCCCCAATACATATAAACCCCAACCCCCCCAAATATATATAAACCCCAACCCCCCCTAAATACATATAAACCCCAACCCCCCCAAATACATATAAACCCCAACCCCCCCAAATACATATAAACCCCAACCCCCCAAATACATATATATATATATATATATATATATATATACATATACACATATATACACACACACACACACACACACATACACACACACACACGGATGCCGGTGGGGGCGATCGGATTACAGCCGGTAGGAGCGAGGAGGAGGACAGGGCTGAGAGGGGAGAGGATGGGGACGAGAGATGGGGGAGAGGGAGACAAGCAAAAAAAGGAGGGGGGGGGGGGGGCACAGTTTGTGATATAATTGTTTTTCTAAATATTTTTTAATGTGCCCCTTCCTGTCACTCAGCCCGTCCTGCAGCCCTCCTGCTATTGTCTGCCTCTCCAATGCTGTACCCATCTTCTCAGGGAACCCAGAATGCTCCTGTACCCTGCCCCCTGTGCTGCACATGGCTGGGGTCTTCTGCCCAGCCATGGGAAGGGGAAGCAGCACTTCCCTGCAACCCTCTCCTCCTCTTCCTCCTCCCACACCGTACCCCCATCATCATCATCATCATCCGAATCATCATCATCCCTCGCCTCCTCTTCCTCCTCCCACACCGTATCCCCATCATCATCATCATCCGAATCATCCGAATCATCATCATCCCTCGCCTCCTCTTCCTCCTCGCACACCGTACCCCCATCATCATCATCATCATCCGAATCATCATCATTCCACACCTCCTCTTCCTCCTCCCACACCGTATCCCAATCATCATCATCCCACTCACACACCTCCCCCTCCTCATACACCCACTCCTCCTCCTGCGTAGATTTGCTGACTCCTGGGCTGCTGCCGGCCGATCCAGACGGTGAGAGTACGAACGGCTCCACCACCGTGTACTCCACCACCTCCTCCACCACAGTGTACTCCACCACCTCCTCCACCACAGTGTACTCAACCACCTCCTCCACCACTGTGTACTCCACCACCTCCTCCTCCCACACCCACTCCTCCTCCTGCGTAGATATGCTGGCTCCTGGGCTGCTGCTGCAGGGCGATCCAGACGGTGAGAGAACGAACGGCTCCACCGCCGTGTACTCCACCACCTGCAGGAGATACAAAGTGTTTGTAACCAGGGGCAGTGATACTCTGTATCGCAAGAGCTCCTGTGCCACATGGGGCAGGAAACGCATCGCCGAGCAAAATAACAAGCACAGCAAAGCCTTTGCTTGCCTCTCTGGCACTGAAGGGGTTAAATCACAGAACCATTTATACCATTTGAAAAATAATTGATAACCCGTGTGCATTGTACGTCATTGTTTTGTCTGTTATTAGCGGATCCCTCGTTTTCCTGTCCTGTTCCCGCTGAAGATTTTGTTACATGATGCTGCAGATGGACATTAGCTGATGTGTCTCTATGGGAATCCCCTCTCCCGGTCACACAGTTACACTCGGCTATAAGATGAGAAAGCTCTGCACCTCTTCCTCTGTCTCCTTTACATCTACAGCCCGAGAGTCCTCATCTTCTCTCCTCTGAGGACCGTCTCTCACTATACCCCTATCCCGAGTACCCCTAATACTCCCAGGCCCAGTACCCCCTAATACTCCCATCACCCGTCTCAATACCCCCTAATACTCCCATCACCCAGGCCCAGTACCCCGAATACTCCCATCACCCAGCTCAATACCCCCTAATACTCCCATCACCCAGGCCCAGTACCCCCTAATACTCCCATCACCCAGCTCAATACCCCCTAATACTCCCATCACCCGGCTCAATACCCCCTAATACTACCACCCCCAGGCCCAGTACCCCCTAATACTCCCATCACCCGGCTCAATACCCCCTAATACTCCCAACACCCAGCCCAGTACCCCGAATACTCCCATCACCAAGCTCAATACCCCCTAATACTCCCTGGCTTGTACCCCCTAATACTCTCAGGCCCAATACCCCCCACCCCAGGCTCAGTACCCCCTAATATTCCCATCACCCGGCTCAATACCCCCTAATACTCCCACCCCCAGGCCCAGTACCCCCTAATACTCCCATCACCCGGCTCAATACTCCCTAATACTCCCACCCCCCGGCCCAGTACCCCGAATACTCCCATCACCCGGCTCAATACCCCCTAATACTCCCACCCCCAGGCCCAGTACCCCCTAATACTCCCTGGCTTGTACCCCCTAATACTCCCAGGCCCAATACCCCCTAATACCCCCCTCCCCAGGCTCAGTACCCCCTAATACTCCCATCCCCAGGCTCGGAACCCCCTAATACTCCCATTCCCAGGCTCGGAACCCCCTAATACTCCCATTCCCAGGCCCAGTACCCCCTAATACTCCCATCACCCGGCTCAAAACCCCCTAATACTCCCATTCCCACCCCCAGTACCCCCTAATACACCCTGGCTTGTACCCCCTAATACTCCCAGGCCCAATACCCCCTAATACCCTCCTCCCCAGGCCCAGTACTCCCAAATACCCCCCTACCCAGGCTCAGTACCCCCTAATACTCCCATTCCCAGGCTCGGAACCCCCTAATACTCCCAGGCCCAATTCCCTCTAATACTCCCAGGCCTGATACCCCATAATACTCCTAGGCCCAATACCCCCTAATACCCTCCTCCCCAGGACACCCAAATATCCCCCTCCTCAGGTCCAGTACTTCCTACTACCCCCCTCCCCAGTCCAAGTACCCCCTACATTTCCCTTCCCAGGCCCAATACCCCCTTATACTCCCCTCCCCAGGATCCCCTACATTCCCAGACCCACTACCCCCTGCATGCCCAGTACCCCCTTTCTCCCCCCCCCCCCAGGCCCAGTACCCCCTAATGCCTCCTCCCCAGACTCAGTATCCCCTCATACTCCCCAGGACATGCGAAACGGGAGAGCCCTGCAGGTGTGATCAGGGGAAGGGGAGGGCCTGGAAAGGGGGGGGGGCACTTCAGGGGGAGCCTTGGGAAGGGGCGGGCTGCGCGGGGGTGGGGGGAGCTGGGGAACTCTGTTCGGGGGGGGGGGGCGCGGCTGGGGAAGGGGGGGGGGGTCTCTCCCATCCCATGAGACCTGTGGAAACATGACCCAGCTAACCTGCAGGAAGAGATCCCCAGCAGGTTCTGTATAATTATACTGTAAAGTGTTGCAGACTATCCTACTATCAGTGTCCTGTACAGCAGCTAATAGTATCGTATGTGCAGCTGATTCACAGCTCTGCCAGTCCCATTTACCTGAACATCGCCGGCGGGAGGAAGCTGGGGGACTACTTCCTCCTCTTGCTCTTCAGCTTTCCATGCCTGTGATACAGAGGATATATTGAGATGTATTCCTCACTCATACGCATTTCCTGCTGCTGTATGGGAGGTTTGAGGGTGTTGAACCCAAAATCCGTGGGGCTACACAGATAAACCGTTCTAATGGGAACATTCTCACTACAAACTGTAGTGTTACATGTGCTAGAAGTGTATACAGAGAGGGTGCGTGTGTAGTGAGAATGAAAGGGCGCACGTGTATATAACCATTAGTGTGTGTGTCGGAAAGTGTGTGTGTGTTACTGTCTGATTGTTACTGTGTGTGAGTGTGTATGTAACCATTAGTGTGTGTGTGTGTGTGTGTGTGTGTGTGTGTGTGTGTGTGTGTGTGTGTGTGTGTGTGTGTGTGTGTGTGTGTGTGTGTGTGTGTGTGTGTGTGTGTGTGTGTGTCGGAAAGTGTGTGTGTTACTGTCTGATAGTTACTGTGTGTGAGTGTGTATGTAACCATTAGTGTGTGTGTGTCGGAATGAGTGTGTGTTACTGTCTGATAGTTACTGTGTGTGCGTGTGTTATAACCATTATTGTGAGTGTGTGGTATTGTCTGATAGTTACTTTGTGTGTTTGTAACCATTAGTGTGTGTGTTACTGTCTGATAGTTACATTGTGTATGTGTGTTTGTAAAGCATAATGAGAAGTGTGAATTTGTGTTATATCACATAGTGTGGGTCTATGCTAAGCTGCCGTTTTGTGGCTGTGTTTCTACAAGTGTATCAATCTGTTAGTGCGCATTTTAGTGTGAGTGCGAGAATATTACTGATTGTGCTTACTTTTTTAGGAGCAGGAATCTGTGTGTGTGTGTGTGTGTGTATTTGTGCGTATATATATATATATATATATAACCAAAACATTGCACCGTTAATATAAATATATATACTGTATACACACACACATTACACACACACATACTGTACACATACACACGTGTGTTTATGTATATATAGATATAAAAAGAAAAAGCAGGCACACCAGGGCTTTGCAAAAAATAAATATATACAATACTATTGAATAGAGCTGATCAACGCTTTGGCTCTCTATGGGAGCCTCTAAACACACGGGGACCCCAGGTAGTCAGATCTCACCCCTATTTAATTCTGTAACATGCCACATCAGACTTTGTTTTGATGCATTCTAAGGTTGTCCTTTTATCAGATCTTAAGATCTTACCCGGCGTCTCTCCATCTCGGGAAATGTTCGCTGCTTTAAAAATACAGTAGGATGATCCTCGCAATCGGAGACTCAAATACTTGGACAAAAAGTTGTGGATGTGTCCTGAAGATGAAAAAGAAACCCCCTTGTTATAAATATGATCTAAATGAGCGGTGAAATGTCTGAAATCTCTGCTGCGTCTCAGAAGAAACTTACCTGTCAGATCCACACTGGATATGGCAGCAAGTGGTGGCACAGAACTCTGGCACAGAGCGGTGTGGCTGTAACCATGGAAGTCAGGTCGCAGGTAAACATGTATTTTTTGAAAATGGCATTAGAATGCGAATGTGTCACATTCTGAGCTCAGCCCCTGAGCTGTCAGAGGTTTCCAGGTTGTGATAATGGGAGATCCATATACTGGGATGTGATAAGAGATATTATGGTCATTTAATACTGTGCCCCATAACCTGCTTTATATGAAGTATCATTTACATCAATTAGTAGAGATGCTAAATATTGGGAAATACGCTTCTGGCGACATAGCTACTTTTCTCTACAAATGTTCAATGAAAAAGTTGGATAAAACGTCTTGTGATTTTTCAAACCGCGGATAAAGTTAAAAAATAGCTGCCGAGTTTGGGGGCGGGGCTCACTGCAGAAGGTGGGGGCAGGGTAACCTGCAGAGGGTGGGTAAGTGGGGTTAGCTGCAGAGGATGGGGGGCAGGGTTTGCTGCAGAGGGGGGGCGGGGTGGGGTTAGCTGCAGAGGGTGGGGGGGTGGGGTTAGCTGCAGAGGGTGGGGGGGTGGGGTTAGCTGCAGAGGGTGGAGGCGGGGTTAGCTGCAGAGGGTGGGGCGGGATAAGATGCAGAGGGTGGGGGCGGTGTTAGCTGCAGAGGGTGGGGGTGGTGTTAGCTGCAGAGGGTGGGGGGGGGCACGGTTACCTGCAGAGGATGGGGCGGTGTTTGCTGCAGAGGGGGGGGGTGGGGTTAGATGGAGAGGGTGGAGGGGGCGGGGCTAGCTGCAGAAGGTGGGGGGGTGGGGTTAGCTGAGAGTTTGGGGGCAGGCTTAGCTGCAGAGGGTGGGGGGGGTAGGGTTAGCTGCAGAGGGTGGGGGGTGGGGTTAGCTGCAGAGGGTGGGGGGGTAGGGTTAGCTGCAGAGGGTGGGGGGGTGGGGTTAGCTGCAGAGGGTGGGGGGGTGGGGTTAGCTGCAGAGGGTGGGGGGGTGGGGTTAGCTGAGAGGTTGGCGGCGGGGTTAGCTGCAGAGGGTGGGGGCGGTGTTAGCGGCAGAGGGTGGGGCAGTATTAGCTGCAGAGGGTGGTGGCGGTGTTAGCTGCAGAGGGTGGGATGGGGTAAGATGCAGAGGGTGAGGGGTGGGGTTAGTGGCAGAGGGTGGGGGCGGTGTTAGCTGCAAAGGGTGGGGGCGGTGTTAGCTGCAGAGGGTGGGTCAGGGTAAGATGCAGAGGGTGAGGGGTGAGGTTAGTGGTAGAGGGTGGGGGCGGTGTTAGATGCAGAGGGTGGGGGGCGAGGTTAGCGGCAGAGGGTGGGGGCGGTGTTAGCTGCAGAGGGTGGGGGCGGTGTTAGCTGCAGAGGGTGGGGGGTGAGGTTAGCGGCAGAGGGTGGGACAGTGTTAGCGGCAGAGGGTGGGGGCGGTGTTAGCTGCAGAGGGTGGGGGCGGGGTTAGTGGCAGAGGGTGGGGGCGGGGTTAGCTGCAGAGGGTGGAGCGGGGTAAGATGCAGAGGGTTGGGGGTGGGGTTAGCGGCAGAGGGTAGGGGCGGTGTTAGCTGCAGATGGTGGGGGCAGTGTTAGCTGCAGAGGGTGGGGGCGGGGTTAGCTGCAGAGGGTGGGGTGGGGTAAGATGCAGAGGGTGGGGGCAGGGTAAGATGCAGAGGGTGGAGGCGGGGTTAGCTGCAGAGGGTGGGGCGGGGTAAGATGCAGAGGGTGGGGGCGGTGTTAGCTGCAGAGGGTGGGGGTGGTGTTAGCTGCAGAGGGTGGGGGCAGTATTTGTGTCGGCGGAGCCCCAGCAGTGAGGTGTCTGCTGCTCAAGATGGCTTCCAAACTGCTGCACAGTGAAAGGTAGGCCCCAGAATGACACACACACACACACACACACACACACACACACACACACACACACACACACACACACACACACACACACTATAGGGAGAGAGACAGCATGGGAAGAGAGAGACACACAGCATGGGGGGAGAGAGGGAGAGACAGCATGGGGAGAGAGAGTGACAGCATGGGGAGAGAGAGTGACAGCATGGGGAGAGAGAGTGACAGCATGTGGGGAGAGAGAGTGGCAGCATGGGGAGAGAGAGTGACAGCATGGGGAGAGAGAGTGACAGCATGGGGAGAGAGAGTGACAGCATGTGGGGAGAGAGAGTGGCAGCATGGGGAGAGAGAGTGACAGCATGGGGAGAGAGAGTGACAGCATGGGGAGAGAGAGTGACAGCATGGGGAGAGAGAGTGACAGCATGGGGAGAGAGAGTGACTGCATGAGGAGAGAGAGTGACAGCATGGGGAGACAGAGTGGCAGCATGGGGGGAGAGGTGGCAGCATGGGGAGAGAGAGTGACAGCATTGGGAGAGAGAGTGACAGCATTGGGAGAGAGAGTGACAGCATTGGGAGAGAGAGTGACAGCATTGGGAGAGAGAGTGACAGCATTGGGAGAGAGAGTGACAGCATGGGGAGAGAGAGTGACAGCATTGGGAGAGAGCATGGGGAGAGAGAGTGACAGCATGGGGAGAGAGAGTGACAGCATGGGAGAGAGAGTGACAGCATGGGGAGAGAGAGTGACAGCATGGGGAGAGAGAGTGACAGCATGGGGAGAGAGAGTGACAGCATGGGGAGATAGAGTGACAGCATGGGGAGAGAGAGTGACAGCATGGGGAGAGAGGGAGTGACAGCATGGGGAGAGAGAGTGACAGCATGGAGAGAGAGGGTGACAGCATAGGGAGAGAGAGTGACAGCATGGAGAGAGAGTGACAGCATGGAGAGAGAGAGTGGCAGCATGGGGAGAGAGAGAGACAGCATGGGGAGAGAGAGTGACAGCATGGGGAGAGAGAGTGACAGCATGGGGAGAGAGAGAAACAGCATGGGGAGAGAGAGAGCATGGGGAGACAGAGTGGCAGCATGGGGAGAGAGAGAAACAGCATGGGGGAGAGAGAGAGAGACAGCATGGGGAGAGAGAGAGAGAAACAGCATGGGGAGAGAGAGAGAGAGACAGCATGGGGAGAGAGAAAAAGACACAGCATGGGGAGAGAGGGTCAGAGAGACACAGCATGGGGAGAGAGACAGAGAGACACAGCATGGGGAGAGAGACAGAGAGACATCATGGGGAGAGAGACAGAGAGACACAGCATGGGGAGAGAAAGAGCATGGGGAGGCAGACACAGCTTGGGGTGAGAGACAGAGAGACACAACATGGGGAGAGAGAGAGCATGGGGAGACAGAGAGACACAGCATGGGGAGACAGAGAGACAACATGGGGAGAGGGAGAGACAGCATCGGGAGAGGGACGGGCACAGCATGGGGAGAGGGACGGACACACAGAATAGGAGAAGGGACGGACACAGCATGGGGAGAGAGACGGACACAGCATGGGGAGAGAGACAGACACAGCATGGGGAGAGAGACGGACACACCGCATGGGGAGAGAGACGGACACAGAATAGGGAGAGGGAGAGACACAGAGAATGGGGAGAGGGACGGACACACACAATGGGGAGAGGGAGAGACACAGAATGGGGAGAGGGATGGACACAGAATGGGGAGAGGGACCGATACACAGAATGGGGGAGAGGGAGGGACACAGAATGGGGAAGAGAGACAGAGAATGGGGGAAGAGAGACAGAGAATGGGGGGAGAGAGGGACAGAGAAGGGGAGAGAGAGAGAGACACACACACACAGAATGGGGGAGAGAGATACACTGAGAGAATGGGGCAGAGAGATACAGACACAGAGAATGGGCGAGAGAGAGACACAGATAATAGGGGGAGAGAACTAGAGAATGGGGAGAGAGACAGAATGGGAATGGTGGAACGAGAATGGAGGGGTGGGAACAAACAAACAAACATTCACACACTTAAGGACCCACCTCTATACACACAAACACACATTGCAGCCCCCACCTCTGTACACACAGGGCCCACCTCTGTATACACACAAACACACTGCAGGGCCCACCTCTATACACACAAACACACACTGCAGCCCCCTCCTCTATACACACAAACACACACTGCAGCCCCCACCTCAATACACACACACACTGCAGGGCCCGCCTCTATACACACAAACACACACTGCAGGGCCCACCTCTATACACAAAAACACACACTGCAGCCTCCACCTCTGTACACACAAACACACACTGCAGGGCCCACCTCTATACACACAAACACACACTGCAGGGAAAACCTCTCTACACACACACAAACACACACTGCAGGGCCCACCTCTATACACACAAACACACTACAGGGCCCACCTTTATACACACAAACACACACTGGAGCCAGGGTTTCCACCTATTGAAGGCTAACCCGGAGATAACATTTTTTAGATCTTTTTATTATATATTTATTTATCTTGCCTTTGGTTGTATCCTCCCCTCCAAATTCCATCAACATGGCTGCGCAACGTCACGTAATGCCCATTGCCATAACAACAAGCCGCTCCGTGATGTCACACGGCATCAAGTTGACATGACTACGGGACGCATTATGGCGCCGAGGCATCAAGTGATGCCACATTGTCATGGCAATATGTCATCGCCTGATGTCACTGTCTCATTGTCATGGCAACGGGTGCGTCACGAATGTGTTTTATAAATAATTTTTTCATGTGTCGCGGTTTTTCATTGTGAAAATCTGGTCACCCTATTGGATGTCCCAGAATAAAGAGAAAAACTCAATGGTGCGCATGTGGTTCCTTAGTCTCCAGCCCTTTAATGTCACTGTGGGACACAGGGCCGGTCTGAGACAGGGAAATGCTGATGGGATTTCTAGGGTGCACGGCTTGATGTCCATGGTCGCTCACCCCAGTAGGGATGAGCTGGGGGGAGGATATGTGAGAGGAAAGGTGGTGAAGTTGTAGAGGAGAGGTATATACCTCCTGCTTTTGCAAACTATACCTGGCCCTACTAAGGGTTAAAGGTCCCAGGGGAGGTTTTGCAAATGAAGCCAGGTGCAGATCACCTCTCCTTAATTAAGAGTGTAAGAAAGGTCAGGCTGGATCGGTTCTCCCCTGTCCCCTTATATCAGCTAAGGCCAGGTCCCCGCTGTGGCGGACGCTGCAGGGACAAGAGCCGCCCCACAATGGGACCGGGCCAGCTGCGAGGGGGGGCGCCGCACTGCGCAGACAAACTCCTGCTCTCAAGAAAATTGAGATCAGGAGTTGCGATGGTACGCTAGGCCACGTCCCCCAGTGGTTCAGCCAATGAGGGCGAACCTGCCGCGTGACGTCACGGCCGCGCCCCGTCACTCCCCAGTCTTACCCCCCTGTCTTTCCCCCTGCAGCTCTCTGCAGACCGGGGGACTCGGCTGCACGCGCCGCCAGCCTCGCAAGCAGCGGGGCCACAGCCTAAGGCTACGCTTATAGTGCCGGCGACGCGACGGTCGCTGGAAAATCAAATAGAGATGACTTCCAGCGATCACGACCAATCCGTCGCTCCGTCTCGCCGTCGCTTCGTCTTCGGCTGCAGCAATGCATTTGTTTTGCCGTGACGTCGCTGTCGTCGTCGCCGGCACTATAAGCGCAGCCTAAGGCCCCGCTGCACACGCCCGCACGGCTGCCGCCGGCCGCAGTGGGGCCTAAGGCCTGGTCCCCGCTGGCTACTGCAGCACCCGCTGTGGCGGACGCTGCAGGGACGAGAGCCCTTTCCTCAATGGCGCCTGGCCCGCTTCGAGGGGGGGCCGCAGCGCTGTGGCGAGAGTTGCTCCTGCTCTCAATAGAATTGAGAGCAGGACTCGCGACGGAGCGCTAAGCCACGCCCCCTGCGGTTCAGCTAACGAGGGCGAACCTGCCGGGTGACGTCACTCCCCTGTGTGTGTGTGTGTGGACCAGTGTGTGTGTGTGGACCAGTGTGTGTGTGTGTGTGTGTACCAGTGTGAGTGTGTGTACCAGTGTGTGTCAGTCTGTGTGTGTGTCAGTCTGTGTGTGTGTGTGTGTACCAGTGTGTGTGTGTCAGTTTGTCAGTCTGTGTGTGTGTGTCAGTTTGTGTGTGTGTGTGTCAGTTTGTGTGTGTGTGTCAGTCTGTGTGTGTGTGTATGTATCAGTCTGTGTGTGTGTGTATCAGTCTGTGTGTGTATCAGTGTGTGTGTGTATCAGTGTGTGTGTGTATCTGTGTGTGTGTGTGTGTATCTGTGTGTGTGTGTGTGTGTATATATATGTGTGTGTGTGTGTGTATCTGTGTGTGTGTGTTTGTGTGT
Source organism: Ascaphus truei (assembly GCF_040206685.1). Classification (NCBI taxonomy): domain Eukaryota; kingdom Metazoa; phylum Chordata; class Amphibia; order Anura; family Ascaphidae; genus Ascaphus; species Ascaphus truei. The sequence goes on from NC_134487.1 coordinate 185,921,605, forward strand.
GTGTATCTGTGTGTGTGTATCTGTGTGTGTGTGTGTGTGTATCTGTGTGTGTGTGTGTGTATATATGTGTGTGTGTGTGTCTGTCTGTGTGTGTGTGTGTGTGTCTGTGTGTATCTGTGTGTGTGTGTATCTGTGTGTGTGTGTGTGTGTGTGTGTATCTGTGTGTGTGTGTGTGTGTGTGTGTGTGTGTGTGTGTGTGCGTATCTGTGTGTGTGGGTGTGTGTGGGTGTGTATCTGTGTGTGTGGGTGTGTATCTGTGTGTGGGTGTGTATCTGTGTGTGTGGGTGTGTATCTGTGTGTGTGGGTGTGTGTCAGTGGGTGTGTCTCCCTCCCTTGTCTCCCTCTCCCCGTCTGACTCCCTCTCCCAGTCTGTCTCCCTCTCTCCCTCCCTCACCCTGTCTCCCTCCCTCTCCATGTCTTATCTTAACTGCCGTATACCTACACCGAAGTAACCTATCCTGCTTTCTTCCAGATCTGACTCAAGCTTCACATGGGAGACATCGGAAGACAGGTAGGGAACACCTCCCCTCCAGTATAGTACCTTGAGGGACTGTGGATCAGGTAAGATCCCAGGCGGGATTGCTACTTTTGAAATTGTGAAGAGCGGGCATCCTGACACTGGTTAAGGGGTTGAAAATCATTCAACTCTGGCTTTTTTTTTTTGTTCGATTAGTGAGGTACACACACACACGCACGCACCAAGGACTAATTGTAGTAAAGTATAAGTGTACTACAATAAATAAACTGTTTGTAAAAAAAAAAAAAAATTTGTCCTGGTTTATCATTTTCAAAATCTGGTCACCCTACCCATCTCCCCAATACATATAAAATATACCCCCACCTCCCCAATACATTTAAAATATACCCCAACCTCCCAATACATTTAAAATATACCCCAACCTCCCAATACATTTAAAATATACCCCCACCTCCCCAATACATTAAAACTATACCCCATCATCATGATCTCATCTCCCCAGGCTGGCCCCCATCGCCATCTTATCCCCCCTCCCCCCACCCCCCATCATCATCATCTCACCCTGCCCCCCCCATCAACTTCTCAACCTGCCCCTCCCCCCCCATCATCTCACCCTGGTCTCCCCATCCTTTCACCATCTCACCCTGGTCTCCCCATCCTTTCACCATCTCACACTGGCCCCCCCATCCTGTCACCATCTCACCCTGGTCCCCCCATCCTTTCACCATCTCACCCTGCCCCCCCATCCTGTCACCATCTCACCCTGCCCCCCCATCCATCCTGTCACCATCTCACCCTGGTCCCCCCATCCCCCCAATCTGTGTCCTTACCTTATTGCCAGGAAGGACACCGACGTCTCTGGGCCGCCAGGGTGTGGGCTACTCCCCAGCTGTCCTCTGATTGGCTCTCCACTCCTCCAATCAGGGACAGGCTGCACACAGACACACACGAGTACTCCTGCCCGCCCCCAGTCTCAGTACTACTCTCTGCACTGCCTGCCCTCGCGCCGCCACCGCAAAAATGGTAATACCGGACATATTACCTCTGATTTTATCCCGGACAGGCATCGCATTACCGGCCTGTCTGGGTGAAAACCGGACACCTGGCAACCCTACCCCCAATCCAATTAGATTGTAAACTCCTCGGAGCAGGGACTCCTCTTCCAAAATGTTATATGTGAAATATGTTAAATGAAAAAGAAGTGAATTTAAAGGAAAAAATAAGGGAAATAATAATAACATTTAATTTATTTATGTAAAAGCCTGCTGCTTCAAATCGAAAAGGGACTGTCCAGTTAGTCCTTCACAGAATCGTCTTTTCCATCCAAAAGAGCGTAAAACACAAGATAATATTCCAAAAAAAGATAAAATAGAGGGTAGTTCTATTATTATTATTATTAACATTGATTATTTGTAAAGCGCCAACATATTCCACAACGGGGTACAAATATTTGATCATTATCTAAACAGCGTTGCATACAAATACAAATAAGGACAAGCATGCACAGATACAAAGAGGTAATGAGGGCCCTGTTCCTGAGAGTTTACAATCTAGAGGGAATAAGGGACAATGGGTTGGTCATCAAAGCGTACGATCACTGCTGAATCAGCGATACTGTTCCTGCCAATAAAGTATCGCCGATTCAGGTGCAATATCATAGATCGCGCTTTGATTACTCCCGCTCATTGTGAGATGCAAGACTCAGATATTATAGGGGGCCTGAGTAATTGTAAAGGGATAAATGTGCATTCCTTTGGAGATCCATTTGAGCCAATATAGTGATATATGACTGCACAGATTGTTTTACTATCCTTATATAGTATTAGCATTCATCTGCATACTTCTACTGTTGCATTATATAAGCTATATACAGTTAGGTCCAATTATTTCCGGACCTGACACAATTTTTATCATTTTGGCTCTGTACGCCACCATAATGGATTTAAAATGAAACAACCGAGATGCAATAGAAGTGCAGGCTTTCAGCTTTAATTCAAGGGATTGAACAAAAATATCGTATGAAACGTTTAGGAATGGAAACCATTTTCATACACAGTCCCCTTATTTCAGGGGCTCAAATCTAATTGGACAAATTAACACAATCATAAATAAAATGTTCATTTTTAATACTTTGTCGAGAATCCTTTGCAGGCAATGACTGCTTGAAGTCTGGAACGCATGGACATCTCCAAACGCTGGGTTTCCCCCTTTGTGATGCTTTGCCAGGCCTCAACTGCAGCTGTCTTCAGTTGTTGTTTGTTCGTGGGTCTTTCTGCCTTAAGTTTTGTCTTCAGCAAGTGAAATGCATGCTCGATCGGGTTGAGATCAGGTGATTGACTCGGTCATTGCAGAATATTCCTCTTCTTTGCCTTAAAAAACTCCTGGGTTGCTTTTGCAGTATGTTTTGGGTCATTGTCCAATCAACTTTGCTGAATTTGGCTGAATCTGAGCAGACAATATATCCCTATACACTTCAGAATTCATCCGGTGCTTCTGTCTTCTATCACATACTAGTGACCCAGTGCCATTGGAAGCCTCCACCGTGTTTTACAGATGATGTGGTATGCTTCGGATCATGAGCCGTTCCAAGCCTTCTCCATACTTTTTTCTTCCCATCATTCTGGTACAGGTTGATCTTAGTTTCATCTGTCCAAAGAATGCTGTCCCAGAACTGGGCTGGCTTTTTTAGATATTGTTTGGCAAAGTCTAATCTGGCCTTTCTATTCTTGAGGCTTGTGAGGATTCGCCATCCTGGCGGCTGGAGACCGTCTCCCCACCTCAGACCTGCTGCTGTGACGGACACTCAGGAAGTGCAGTCTCACGTCCCCGCTGCGCATGCGGATCTTGTGCGGTTTGTCTGCCCCTCCGCAGGTTCTAGCTCCGCCCCCCGCTTTAACACTCGGTGGTTGCGCTCATCCAGCCTCCCCCCTGAAACACGCCCCATTCTCCCCCCCCCCCGCTGACGGACTGGACTGGTGTGGGAGTGTCTTGCGCACCGGGCTTCGCACCCTGACCTTCGTGACACGCGTGGGTCGGCGTGCAATCAGTCCCACCTTCCTTCCTGATCAGGCTGCATCATAGGGCACTCTTGTGTGCACCAGCAGCCTATGGGATTCCGTTACCTGGTTCCGCCCCTGCTTCTTCATTGGAGGATCTCCGTTTAAATACCTGCTTCGCTCAGTCTCTCATTGCTGAGCATAGTCTTGTGTGACGCCGTGCTTTGCTGCATTGAGTTCCAGTTACCTTGCCTTGTTTTGCCTGTGTTTCCTGCTGTTGCCTAACCCTGCTTCTCACCTTGGACTCCGCACCTCCCCTCTCCTGATCCGGCTACGAACGACCATTCTCCTGTCTCCAGTCCTGACCTTGGCTAGTACCCCGACGATCCTATACTCTCTTATCCTGAACTTGGCTACGTATGCCGACGATCCGCAACTCTCCTCTCCTGATTCGGCAAGTACCCTCAACTACTCTCACATCTCTAATCCTGACCTGGCTTGTAACGACCAATCTACATTCTAGGCGCGCCCGCTTGGCTGTGGGTTGGCGTTACTCAATTCCCTACCTCAGCGGATCCTGCTTACTGGCCCACTTCTGCGCTTCAGTCTTTTGCACTCCTCAAGAAGGCATTCATGTCCGCCCCTGTTCTTACGCATCCTGATCCTAAACTTCCTTTTACTCTTGAAGTTGATGCCTCTGACGTTGGAGTAGGCACTGTCCTGTCCCAGAGAAAGAATCCCCTGTCCAGTTTGCTTTCTGTTCAAAAAACATTTCTCCGGCCGAATGCAACTACGATATTGGGAATCGTGAACTCCTAGCTATGAAATTAGCTCTCGAAGAATGGAGACATCTGTTGGAAGGTACTGAAGACCCCATAACTATCCTGACTGATCACAAAAACTTGTTATACATTAATGGAGCACGTCGCCTGGGAGCTCGTCTTCTCTAGATTTCTTGTCTTCTCTAGATTTAACTTTATAATTTCCTATCGCCCTGGATCCAAGAATGTCAAGGATGACGCCTTATCTCGTCAATTCTCTCTTGACGACAAGTCGGACCAGCAGAAGTCCACCCTCCCTCCTAAATGTGTCCTTTCGGCCACTGCTTTCGGAGCACTAAAGCACATTGTCAGGCCAACAAAGTAACATTCCTCCCGGCATGTCACCTCCTCAGGATCGTCTCTTCACTTCATCTCTGCACCGCAAGAAAGTTCTCGAGTGGAGCCACTCTTCCAAATCTGCGGTACATCCCGGCACCAAGAGGACCCTGGATCTTATTTCCCATACATTTTGGTAGCCTGGTGTGACGATAGCTTCCACAGGCTTATTAATATTACACAAAAATAATTGGGTTTGAACTGAACGAGGCTTAAGATATAATAAATTGTATTTATTCCTTAGAATAAAGGTGAACACAACAGATAATACAGTAACAAACAAGAAGTACACTTACATAAGGGTGGGGGAATGAGAAGTATGATGTAGCATTTCTCTCAGCAGTCAGGAAATCATTCAGGTGATATCAGGTAACCATATCAGCAAACGAAGACGAATGAAGACTTTGCATGAAGACCAAAAATGAAGACAAAGGATAGATGGGAAACAGCAGGTTATAAACCCTTTGTCCCTCTATCTGTAACATTAAGACCCTGGGATTGGTTTGCAATTATCTCCAGCCAATCTTTGGTGGGGGAACACATTTTAGGACAGGCCCCCCCTGCTAGCTGGCACATGTGCAGTAGAACTCTGGGGTCTCCTTTCTGAGGCCCCACATGTGCAAATGGAATGCCAGGCCAGCTACCCCTCCGGATCTTGGACAAGATAACCTGTGTTGGACAGTGATAAGTGGGACACTTAAAAACTGCTATGGAATGCGCCTCCCCCATACTCACAGACAGGGAGGGTAATAAAACCTTTTGAACAAAACTTAAGTTCTAGCCATTGGGACTCTAGGGCCATCTGTCATCCTGATAGCTTCAGAGACATTTCTTTGCTTTGTCCATACCTGGAGACACAGTATTAACGGACTATTAACCCTTGTGCTCCCGGATGGATTCTAGTGTGTGGGGTGCAGAAACTGAGGTACAATAACAGAGGGGCCACAGGAAAATACACATTTACAGGTTATAACAGGGGTGAAATCACATTTCTGGACCTCAGTCCAGTTAACCCCTCGTCTCCCTGGTGGGGTTAGGGGTGGCCAAATGGCCACCCCCTTTCATACCGGGCCACCCCCTTTCTCCCTCTACACCTCCCCTTCTTAATGCGTGTCCTGTGGCCCACTGGCCCTAACGGGAAGTGGGGCACTGCTGGCACCATTAATGAATTCAGCCTCAGAGGGATAGTCCTGGCGTGAAAGTCCATCAGCATTGCTGTTTTCACTGCCCTTTCTGTGCTGAATGGTAAATTCAAATTCTTGCAACGCCAAGCTCCATCTCAGCAGTTTGGCATTTTCCCCTGATACCCTCTGTAGCCAACTCAGGGGGTTGTGGTCTGTGGTTGTGACCGTGAAAGCCCTCCCATAGACATAGGGCTGGAGCTTTTTGAGTGCCCACACAATGGCCAGGCACTCCTTTTCAATGGTGGCATATGCCACCTCCCTGGGGAGCAGTTTGCGACTGAGATACACCACAGGGTGCTCTTTGCCGTCGTCCCCCACCTGGCTCAACACAGCCCCCACACCAAAGTCTGAGGCATCAGTCTGAATAAGAAAACGCTTGGTATAGTCTGGGGCAGCCAGGATGGGGGCCTCAGCAAGCGCAGTTTTCAGGGCCTGGAAAGCAGTTTCACAGGCAGGAGACCAGGTAATAAGCACAGGCAGTTGCTTCTTAGTCAGATCAGTCAGGGGTTTGGCCACGGCGCTGTACTGTGGGACAAATTTCCTATAGTACCCTGCGGTGCCCAAAAATGCCATGACCTGTTTCTTGGTTTTTGGAACAGGCCACTGAACTATGGCTTCTACCTTGGCTGGCTCTGGTTTGAGATGCCCTCCACCCACCCTGTGCCCTAAGTACAGGACTTCTGCCATCCCTACCATACACTTAGTGGGTTTTAAGGTAAGCCCAGCCTCCCTGATCCTATCCAGCACCGCAGCTACATGTCCTATGTGGGATTCCCAGGAATTACTAAAGACAGCAATGTCATCTAAGTAAGCCCTGGCATAGCTCTGCATCCCTTCCAGTAACCTATTGACCAGGCGTTGGAAGGTAGCCGGGGCATTCTTCATCCCAAATGGCATCACCAAAAACTCATAGAGGCCACTTGGAGTGATGAATGCTGACTTCTCCCTAGCCTCCAGGGTAAGGGGAATCTGCCAATAGCCTTTGCTCAGATCCATGGTGGTCAGATACTTTGCCCCCGCGAGTTCATCTAGTAACTCATCCATGCGGGGCATGGGGTAAGCATCTGACACCGTCCCAGCGTTGAGCAACCGGTAGTCCACACAAAACCTGGTGGTTTTGTCCTTCTTAGGCACTAGGACTACTGGACTTGCCCAAGGGCTCTGGGACGGAGTAATTACCCCTAGGGTCAGCATCTCCTCAATCTCTCTCTCCATACTTGTCTTGACCTCTGCTGACACTCTATAAGCGTGCTTATGCAGAGGCTGCAGGTCCCCTGTGTGTACTGGGTGTTTGGTGAGATGTGTGGTCCCTGGCATGTCAGTGAAGAGGGCGCTATACTGAGCTAGCATGTCCCTGGCTTCTCCCTTCTGCCTAGCACTCAACTGTGCCCCGATCTCTACCTGCTCAACAGTGTTTCCTTGCTTTGCCTCCCCTAGGAGATCAGGCAGAGCATTGCTCGCCGGATCCTCCAGCAGTGGGCTACAAATGGCCATTACTGCTCCCATACTCGGTGCTCTGTATTCCTTTAACATATTAATGTGATATGTCTTGTGCCTCTCAGGCGCTACCTGTACAACATAGTTGCACTCATTCACCTTTCGGATAACCGGGTACGGTCCCGACCAGGCAGCCATCAGCTTGTTCTCCCGAGTGGGTTTGAGAACAAGCACCTGCTGTCCTGGGATGAATTCTCTGCTACGGGCCTGCTGGTCATACCATTGCTTTTGCTTGGTCTGAGCAGCCCTGAGGTGGTCCTGGGCCACCCCCATAAGCATCTCTAACCGGTCTCTGAGATCTACTACATACTGGATCACTGAAGCATCAGTAGCAGTAGCCTCCCCTTCCCATCCCTCACGGAATAGGTCCAGAGGTCCACGTTCCCTGCGGCCATATAGTAGCTCGAAGGGGGAGAAGCCTGTAGATTCCTGCGGTACCTCTCGGTATGCAAACAGCAAGTGCTGCAGGTGAATCTCCCAGTCTTTCCCCTCCGCCTCTATAAAGGTCCGAAGCATCTGCTTCAGGGTACCATTAAACCTCTCACATAATCCGTTCGTTTGGGGATGGTAAGGGGTAGTGCGCCGGTGCTGTACACCGCATGCATCCCAGAGACAATGTAACAGTTCACTCATGAACTGCGACCCCTGATCAGTTAGGATCTCACTAGGGAAACCTACCCTAGCAAAAATGTTCAGCAAAGCTGCTGCCACTGTCTTGGCACTTATGGTGCCCAGCGCTACCGCCTCAGGGTACCGGGTGGCAAAATCCACCACCGTGAGGATGTAGCGCTTCCCTGACCTGCTAGGAATCATGAGGGGTCCTATCAGGTCCATCGCTACCTTCTGGAAGGGTTCCCCTATTATCGGTAGGGGTTTCAGGGGTGCCTTCACACGGTCGCCCGCCTTACCCACTCGCTGGCAGGCATCACAGGAGCGGCAGAAATCAGCCGCATCCCTGGATGCCCCCGGCCAGAAGTAACGCTGCAATAACCGGGCTCGCATCCTGGTGACCCCCTGATGTCCCGCTAACGGAATAGAGTGAGCTACCCGTAACAATTGCTGTCGGTACCCCTGGGGCACTACTAGCTGTCGCTTACCGGTCAATCCCTTCTCTATCCCCGGGTTCCCTTCTTCTCTGTATAGGAGTCCTTTATGCCATAGGCAGCGCTCAGTGCCCTCCCCTGCCTGAGATTCGGACACCCGAAGTCTCACGCCGGCCAGAGTAGGGTCTGCCTTCACTGCCTCCCTAAACTGGGCTCCTAAATCTGGCCACCCCCCAGTCATGTCATTGTCAGGGGAAGGGGACAAGGTAAGGGGAAACAGTAAGTCAGCCTGTGGTTGCAACTGATCCTGGCTTACCTCCCCGGGCTCCTCTGTGCCCTCCGCTAACGTTGGTCCCAAAGGCTGGGGGACTGGGGTGGCCACCGCCGGCATTGCCGCGGTCTGGCTCCGGGTAACCGCCACCACGGCAGCGGGCTGGGGCACACGGTCGTAGGTGCAGGTCATCGGTCCAAGGTCGTTGCCCAAAAGAATTTCAGCATCCAAACCTGGTAAAACCCCCACCTTCCGCACACCCTTGCCCACCCCCCAATCCAAAAAGATGCGGGCCACCTGCAGGAAACGTGGCTCTCCGTCAGCCACAGTGATCTGCATCCCAGGGCCTGGGAGCAATTCCTCTGGCCGGACCATATCAGGTCGGACCAGGGTCACTGCAGCTCCTGAATCAAGCAAGCCGACTGCTGGCCGGTCACCGACTGTGACCGGGGTGAGATGCTTGCTCCGGCCGTCCGTCTGCTGCAGGTCTGCGCTGTGCTGTCCGCCGCTCCTGGCTGTAGGCACCGATGAAACCGGGGTAGGGGTGACATGGGACGTCTCGCTGGGAGTTGTTTCCATGACCGGTCCTGGTTCTTTGGTGGAAGCCACCCGCACGCGGGCTACCGGCTTTGCAGCTGGGGTGCGTTGCCCTCGATAGGGTCCATTGGAACGCAGGGGTTCCGGGCAATCTGGTCTGATGTGACCAGTGCTGTTGCAATTGTAGCACCGGCGCTCATGCCGGAGCTCTCCCACCTTCTGTGACCCGCTGCCCGCAGGCGGCTTTTGGGCCCACTGGGGGGTACTCACAGCTTTCTTGGCCGGCGCCGTTGGGGTTACCGCTTGGGCTGGTACCTTGGCGGTCATCTGGGACCGGCTGACCACATAGTCATCGGCCATCCTCGCCGCCTCGGTGTAGGTCTTGGGCTTTTATCATACACAAAAGCCCTCACCGCCGGCGGGCACTGCTGCATGAGCTGCTCCTGAAAGATGAGGTCCAGCAGGCGTTGGTAAGTCTTGGCCTCAGAGCCCTCCACCCAGTGTAACCCGTACAAAGCCATGCGGGTCACATAAGTGACATAGGTCTCCTGAGGGTGCCTCTCCTCCAGCCGGAACTTACCCGGAACTTCCTTAGAAACATGTCAATCTGATCAGTGCCCTCCACATACTTGGTGAGGCTGTGCTTGTCCAGTTGGAGTCCATCTTTGGGGGGTCGGACCGGGGGGCAATAAGCGGGTCTGTTCACTGCCATAGAGATAAACTGTAGCCGCTCCTCCGGTGTCCCTCAGTCTCCCCACGCTGTTATCAGTGCCAGCATTTCAGGGGTAAACGGGCTGGTAGCCGCAGCTATCAGTGTCCCTCCTGCTGCACTTGTCCTGGGAGGTGCACTTGGTCCCTCCCCGGGATCCTGCCAGCCCGGCACTGGGTTCAGCCCCTGATCTCCGGGCGGCTGTAAAAGGGCAAGCTGAGCTACTTCCAGGACCTCTGGATGCTCAGCTTCATATGCGGTGACTGCAACAACCATGTCCTCGACCTCCTGGTCCACATATTTCAGTCCATAGGCACGGCACTTGTCTTTTAGCTGATTTCTAGTTCTCAGGTAATAGAGGTTCTCCGCTTCACTCATGGCTCTGAGTTCTGGGTCGCAGCAGTGAGGTGGTGTGACAACTTGCGTTACTTGTTGCACTACTGTGTGTTCAATATCTTTAGTCCCAGGAACTTGCAATTACCATCAAGTTCCCACTGGATCACAGTACCCCGCAGAATACTGTAATCCAGGTCCAGTTCAATCCCACCGCTGCCACCAGTTTTATTAATACGCCTGTGACGATAGCTTCCACAGGCTTATTAATATTACACAAAAATAATTGGGTTTGAACTGAACGAGGCTTAAGATATAATAAATTGTATTTATTCCTTAGAATAAAGGTGAACACAACAGATAATACAGTAACAAACAAGAAGTACACTTACATAAGGGTTGGGGAATGAGAAGTATGATGTAGCATTTCTCTCAGCAGTCAGGAAATCATTCAGGTGATATCAGGTAACCATATCAGCAAACGAAGATGAATGAAGACTTTGCATGAAGACCAAAAATGAAGACAAAGGATAGATGGGAAACAGCAGGTTATAAACCCTTTGTCCCTCTATCTGTAACATTAAGACCCTGGGATTGGTTTGCAATTATCTCCAGCCAATCTTTGGTGGGGGAACACATTTTAGGACAGGCCCCCCCTGCTAGCTGGCACATGTGCAGTAGAACTCTGGGGTCTCCTTTCTGAGGCCCCACATGTGCAAATGGAATGCCAGGCCAGCTACCCCTCCGGATCTTGGACAAGATAACCTGTGTTGGACAGTGATAAGTGGGACACTTAAAAACTGCTATGGAATGCGCCTCCCCCATACTCACAGACAGGGAGGGTAATAAAACCTTTTGAACAAAACTTAAGTTCTAGCCATTGGGACTCTAGGGCCATCTGTCATCCTGATAGCTTCAGAGACATTTCTTTGCTTTGTCCATACCTGGAGACACAGTATTAACGGACTATTAACCCTTGTGCTCCCGGATGGATTCTAGTGTGTGGGGTGCAGAAACTGAGGTACAATAACAGAGGGGCCACAGGAAAATACACATTTACAGGTTATAACAGGGGTGAAATCACATTTCTGGACCTCAGTCCAGTTAACCCCTCGTCTCCCTGGTGGGGTCAGGGGTGGCCAAATGGGGTGCAACCCCTTTAATACCGGGCCACCCCCTTTCTCCCTCTACACCTGGGATGCAAAAGGACGTAAAACATTTCGTAGCTGCGTGTCGAACATGTGCCAGGACTAAAACTCCCAGAATCCTTCCCTCGGGTCTTCTTCAACCTCTGCCTGTTCCTGATCGGCCATGGACTCACCTGTCCATGGATTTCAGTGTTGATTTACCTATCTCTAAGGGTATGAACACGATTCTCATGGAAGTGGACAGATTCTTGAAACAGTCTCACTTTATACCCCTCAAGGGTCTCCCCAATTCTCCTAAACTAGCCGATATCTTCATCAAGGAGATCTTCCGCCTACATGGTGTATGTATGGTAATAGTATCAGACAGAGGGTCACAGTTAATTTCTCGGTTCTGGCGCTCGTTTTGTCTCCAATTGGGCACCGCTATGCATTTCTCCTCAGGATACCACCCACAGACTAATGGTCAGATGGAGAGGACCAACCAGTCCCTTGAACAATATCTACGCTGTTTTGTATCTGACTCACAAGACGACTGGGCTGAACTCTTACTCTGGGCAGAATTCGCCCACAACAACGAGCGTAGTGGTTCTACCCTGGAATCTCCGTTCTTCGTGAATTACGAGTTGAAGCCGTTGACTCTTCCTCTACCTTCTTCTGGGGTCTCAACAGCCGATGACAGAATATCAAGACCTTTGGAAAAGGATTAAGGTCAACATCAAGAAAGCAGTCAATAGGCAGATTGCCACCGCAGACCTGCCCTGAACCTCAAACCTGTCGACAAGGTCTGGCTGTCATCCAGGAATATCAGGCTGAAGGTCCCCTCTATGAAATTTGCACCCAGATTTCTTGGACCCTTCTCTATCTCCGAGAGGATCAATCCGGTTGCTTATCGTTTCTCTCTTCCTCCTTCCATGAGGATTCCTTCTGTGTTTCATGTTTCTCTTCTCAAACCCGTGGTCCAGAACACGTACTCGGCCCCTGTTCCTTCTATTTCTCCTCATATGGTCCAAGGCCAACCTGAGTACGAGATACAGTCTATTTTGGATTCCAAGATTTCCAGAGGATCGTTACATTATCTGGTGCATTGGAGAGGCTTCGGTCCGGAGGAAAGGTCCTGGATTTCGAGTCATAGCGTTCGAGCAGCCAGACTGGTCCGTATCTTCCATACAAAATTTCCGAATAAGCCTTCGTAGAGTCGTCCGTAGGTCGCTCCTAGAGGGGGGGGGGGGTACTGTGAGGATCCGCCACCTACCTTCCTCCAGTCTCCAATCCTGAACCTGGCAATGTACCCCGATGATCCGCTACTCTCCAATCCTGACCTGGCAAGTACCCTCTACTATTCTCACGTCTATACTCCTGACCTGGCTTGCACGACTAATCTACATTCTAGGCATGCCCGTGTGGCTGTGGGTTGGCGTTACTCAATTCCCTACCTCAGCACCATGGTCGCGCTTCGTTTGTGGTGAGCTACACGTTACAGGTATACTGAGGAGTTAATGGTCGACTCAATGACTGCAAGGTTTCCAGGTCCTCTGGCTGCAAAACAAGCCCAAATCATCACCCCTCCACCACCGTGCTTGACAGTTGGTATGAGGTGTTTGTGCTGATATGCTGTGTTTGGTTTTCGCCAAACGTGGTGCTGTGCATTATGGCCAAACAGCTCCACTTTGGTCTCGTCTGTCCAAAGGACATTGTTCCAGAAGTCTTGTGGTTTGTTCAGATGCAACTTTGCAAACCTAAGCCGTGCTGCCATGTTCTTTTTAGAGAGAAGATGCTTTCTCCTGGCAACCCTTCCAAATAAACCATACTTGTTCACTCTTTTTCTAATTGAACTGTCATGAACTTTAACATTTAACATGCTATCTGAGGCCTGTAGAATCTGAGATGTAACTCTTGGGTTGTTTGCAATTTCTCTGAGCAGTGCATGGTCTGACCTTGGGGTGAATTTGCTGGGACGTCCACTCCTGGGAAGATTAGCAACTGTCTTGAATGTTTTCCACTTTTGAATAATCTTTCTTTCTCACTGTAGAATGATGGACTTTAAATTGTTTGGAAATGGCCTTATAATCCTTCCCAGATTGATGGGCAGCAACAATTGCTTCTTTAAGATAATTGCTGATGTCTTTCCTTCTTGGCATTGTGTTAACACACACATGAATGCTCCAGACCAGCAAGCTGCTAAAACTTCAGCTTTTATAGAGGTGGTCACACTTGCTGATGATCAATTAATCAAGGTCATTTGATAAGCAGCACCCAGTGCCGCCAACAGCGGGGGACAGAGGACCTTGGCGTCCCGGGTCACGTGAGTCAGGGGGCCCGGCCGCCCGGGCCCCCTGCTCGGCCGTGCCCCTCGATAAATCCCGTCGCCTGGTCACCACCGCGTCTCTGCAAAGGAAGAAAAAAAAACCTCCCCCCTCTCCTGATTGGCTGGCGCGTGTTGGCACGCTGCCAGGATTTTTTTTTTTTGGCCCTCACAAGCTCTATCCGAGCTTGCAAAGCGAGGCCCGCCCTTTCCTGCATGGAGCACGTGGTGAGTACTGCTCCATGCCTCTCTTGCTTCCCCCTTACCCTCCTGCTCCAATTCCCCCCCTGCTCCGATGCCCCCGTTCCGATTCCCCCCTGCTCCGATTTCCCCCCGTTCCGATTCCCCCTCTGCTCCGATCCCTCCTCCATTCCGATTCCCCCATTCCGATTCCCCCCCTGCTCCGGTCCCCCCCGTTCCGATCCCCCCCGTTCTGAATTCCCCCCTTGCTCCGCCCCCCGCCGCTCCAATTCCCCGCCCCCAGCGTTCCGATTTCAACCCCTGGCTCAGATTTCCCCCGTGTGTATGTGTATGTGTCTGAGTGTGTGTCTGTCTGTGTGTGTGTGTGTCTGTGTCTGAGTGAGTGTGCATGTGTGTGTGTGTCTGAGTGCATGTGTGTGTGTCTGAGTGTGTGTGTCTGTGTGTGTTTGAGTGTGTGTGTGTGTGTGTCTGAGTGCATGTGTGTGTGTGTGAGAGAGAGAGTGTGTGTGTGAGAGAGCGTGTGTGTGTGAGAGAGAGAGTGTGAGATAGAGAGAGAGTGTGTGTGTGTGTGTGTGTGTGTGTGTGTGTGTGTGTGTGTGTGTGTGTGTGTGTGTGTGTGTGTGTGTGTGTGTGTGTGTGTGTGTGTGTGTGAGAGAGAGAGAGAGAGAGAGTGTTTGGGAGAGAGAGTGCATGTGTGGGAGAGAGAGTGTCTGAGAGAGAGAGATAGAGTGTCTGAGAGAGAGAGAGCGTGTCTGAGAGAGAGAGAGTGTCTGAGAGAGAGAGAGAGTGTCTGAGAGAGAGAGAGTGTGTGTCTAAGAGAGAGAGTGTCTGAGAGAGAGCGTCAGAGAGAGAGAGAGTGTATGAGAGATAGAGAGTGTCTGAGAGAGAGAGTGTGAGAGAGAGAGTGTCTGAGAGAGTGTCTGAGAGAGAGTCAGAGAGAGAGAGAGAGTCTGAGAGAGCGTCAGAGAGAGAGAGAGTCAGAGAGAGAGAGAGTCAGAGAGGGAGAGTCAGAGAGAGAGAGAGAGTCAGAGAGAAAGTCTGAGAGAGAGAGAGAGAGTCTGAGAGAGAGAGTCTGATGGAGAGATAGAGAGAGTGATAGATAGAGAGAGAGAGATTCTGAGAGAGAGAGAGAGTCTGAGAGAGAGAGAGTGTCTGAAAGAGAGAGAGAGTCTGAGAGAGAGTCTGAGAGAGAGAGAGTCGGAGAGACAGTCGGAGAGAGAGAGAGAGTTGGAGAGAGAGAGAGAGTCAGAGAGAGAGAGAGAGAGTCGGAGAGAGAGAGTCAGAGAGAGAGAGAGTCGGAGAGAGAGTCAGAGTCTGAGAGAGTCAGAGTCAGAGAGAGAATCACGGTTGTGCTTGCCACAAACCAGGGTCGGACCGCGTGGCTCAGGTGGGGTTATTCAAGCACCGACCTTAGACCGCACAGGCTGATCCGGAATGCGAAATCCATAGTCAAACGAGCCAGGGTCGAGACTGGAGAGAGCAGCGTAGTCAGTGGACAAGCCAGGGTCAGGATTGGAGACATCAGGGTAAACGTAGTCCAATATTGGAGGGAAGCAAAGGAGCACAGCCAATAAAAGAATCCACAGGAAGAGTCCTATAGAAAAAATGAAGGGCACAACTCCAAGCTAAAACTGAGGGTAGTTTAATGGATAAGTGCACAGGGACAGAAACACAGCCCACACACCAACGCGTTTCGTCCCAGGGGACTTTATCAAGGTGTATCACATAAACATATCTACTTACCTTTATTCTCCCCATTTCGCGCCAAAATCGCCCATTTGAGCACACTGCGCATGCGCGCCAGTGACGCGTCGCATCCCTGTGACACCGCCTCCCCACTGAACAATCTCCTCCCAGCCTGAGGTGACGTCACTTCAATGCGTCCGCTTCAACCCTGGAACGCATGCCAGTGATACTCCCCTCGGGTAGAGGCGGAGGGGAGCTAAAAAAACATTTTTTGTACAACAACTTTATTAATGTTAAAAAAACGAACAAACTTACAAATAACGAGACATATCCATAGGATTACATTAGAATAACTCCTATTAGGGTCAGAACATAAAAACAAACTGAATACAAAGAATGACCATTGATAAATATAAAAAAAGAGAAAAGATATTAGTGCAATCACAAATCTATAAATAGACATAATTATCATTAAATAGAATTAGAGATTAAATCATAATTAATATATATGTATATAATAATAATAAAAGAAATTATTGTGCATAAGTTAAGTAATAAATAACCGTATACTATAAGCATAAATCAGCATGAGCTATACTATAAGCATGAATGTATGTGATTGTCTGGGTCATAGTATTTAATATGGATAAATAATATATAAACATTAATTTAATAAAGATTAATTTGATCAAAATTAGATTCCATATATGGATGGAACAGAAGGACACCATTGTAATTGAAGGCTATCATTAACAATTACATCATATACAAGAGAGCATAAATAATTCTTACAGTACAGAATCCTTCTCCACTATAAAAAGTGGGAAAGGTCCCAATCGATATTCATGCCGTGAGGCACCCTGGTTCTTAATGTAAAGATCCAGAATGCCTCACGTTGATCGAGCCTCTTGACCCTATCACCCCCTCTGGGTAATGGGAGGATGGACTCTATACCTTGGAAACTGAAATTTTTCAATCCACCTTTATTGCAGTTGGTGAAATGTTTGGGAACAGGATGTTCCAAATTCCCTTTGGAGATTAATCGTACGTGCTCCATAATGCGCACTTTGAGGTTCCTAATGGTTCTTCCAACATATTGGCTACCGCACCCATAAGTGATGAGGTAGACAATATGTGTGGAATTGCAGTTAATAAAAGATCTAGTAGCATGAGATTTTCCAGTTTGATTGGATACACACCTATTCGATTTATTCATATAACCACAAATTTTACAGTTACCACACGGGAAAGAACCATTAGGAACTGTATTGCAATGTATATCTTGTGAGGAGAAAAGACTCTGGGTTAAAGAGTTCACAACCGTTTTGGCTTTCCTGTAAACAATATTAGGACCTGAAGTTATGTATTGTTTCAGTATTGGGTCCAGGGACAGTACCGACCAATGTTTCTTTAGAATATATTTGACTTGCTCAGCTTGGGAACTAAATGAGGTAATAAAGAGCTGTGTGTCATTAAACCTTAAACCCCTCCTTGAACGGTGGAATAGATCTAATCTATCAATAGTTGAGACCTCCTGAATGGCCTTATTCAAATCATCTGGTTTATAGCCCCGTTGTACAAAACGATTAAACAATTCCTTTACACGTACATTATAGTCTTCTTCGTTTCAACAATTGCGCCGTAAGCGAATAAACTGGCCTTTAGGAATTCCTTTAAGAAGGGCCCTTGGGTGACAGCTGTTGGCACGTAAGAAAGTATTCTGTGAGTTAGGTTTGCGATAGATATCAGATTGAATGGATAAATGAATATCAATATATAGATATAAATCTAAATAGTGAATGTGATGGTGATTGTACGTGTACGTGAAGTTAAGGTTATAAACATTAGTATTCAAAGTGTTAATAAAGGATATAAGTGAAGTGACATCACCCTCCCAAATGAAAATGAGATCGTCTATAAAACATTTGTAAAAGAAAATGTGCTCCCTAAACTTGTTCCCATCTCCAAACACGTGGACAGACTCCCACCACCCCATAAAGAGGTTGGCGTAGGAAGGAGCAAAGCTCGTTCCCATGGCTGTACCACGTGTTTGGAGATAGTGAACCCTATCAAACAGAAAATAATTGTGTGTTAACAAAAAGTGAATGGAATCTAATAGAAATGTAGTCTGTGCTGGTGAAATATCCGTACGTGAAAGAAAATGGCCAACAGCTGCAAACCCATGTTCATGTGTAATCATTGTGTACTGTACAAGGACGTTACGTCCAATGTGACCCAGATCATGTTGGGTTTCCATGCAATTTGATCAATATGTGTCAGGAGGTCACCGCTATCAAGTATGAAAGAGGGCAGAGATTTCACGGTTGTAAAAACCGATCAACATAGCGTGAGACACCATCCCCCTAAGATACAATACTAGATATAATGTTTCTCCCAGGAGGGGAGACTAACGTTTTGTGAATCTTTGGGAGATGGTGAAACACTGCAACAGTCGGGGTAACATTGAATAAGAACTCTCTATCATTTTCATCAAGGACACATAACATAGTTCCCTCATCAAGAAGTAGTTTCAGTTCCCCCTGAAATCTCTTAGTTCGGTCCGCTGGCAGTACAGCATAGGAATAAGTATCACAGAGCTGTCTAAGGGCTTCCCTGCGATAGTCATCCCTATGCTGCACTACGACCGCCCCCCCCCCCCCCTTGTCAGCATTCTTAATGATCATTTTTTTATTTTTCTTTAACTCATCAAGTGCAATGCTTTCACCCCTAGTGAGATTATCTTTATGATGTGCATAACGTGGGGTATCAAAAGTAAAACCCTTTTCAAGAAGGATAAGGTCCCTCTCCACTAAACTTTCAAATGTAGAAAGGTATTTCCCCTTCATAAATGTGGGAAAAAATAGGGACCTTTTCTTAAGACCCGACTGTCTTCTACCCAAGAAGTTATCTGGGTCATATTCCTCCACGACATCACCCCCCAACTCTTCTAAGTCTTGGATGGTACAATATTCCTTAAAAGATAAACAAGGGTTAATGGGGTTGTGACAGGGTGAAGTCAACCCCTATCAATTATGCATGGGAAACATATGTCTGAGTGCTTCATCCAGCACTCATAAGGGTTAACTCAGGTGGAAGTTAGGTGATCAGGAAGTAAGCTGACACCTGAGAGCCAGGAAGTTAGAAAAGGATCTTGTTACCAGCAGTAGCTGGCCTGTCTCAGACATGAGCACATGGATAGATGTGCTGCTAGCCAGAAGGATACAAAACACTACTTACTGCAGCCAAAGTAAGATTTGTTTCATTTGTTTTTCATGACTGCTTAAAAGACTCTGAAGGTTTGGTTCTGGTTTAGCCAGCCAGCCTGCTAGATAGGTCTGCTGTGTTAGTCAGTTTTTCTCCCATCATGGAGCAGGAATTATTTTGTTAAAGGGACAGTGTACCCGCATGTTATGTTACTGTGGAGAAATAAAGCCATTGAACATTTTTCATTATCCTGAAACTACACGTGTGGACTGTTCCCTGACCTCGGCTACAGGCCGTCCTGCCACAAGTGGTGTCAGAAGTGGGATGTCGGACGGCCCCTGTATCTGAAGGGCCACACAAAAAAAAAAATGGAGAAATTTTTTTCTCAGTTCCTTGAGCAACAGCTCCAGCTAGCAGAGAAGCAAGCTGAGCAACAAGCCCAGCAAGATGAGCGACAAGCCCAGCAAGATGAGCAACAGGCCCGGCGAGAGGAAAGGCTACTCCAACTGCTGGTCGAAGGCCCAACCCCAGGCAGACCAGGGATTCCAAATAACCCACCGGTGATGCTGCTTAAGATGAAGCCAAACGAAGACCCAGAGGCATTTCTCCTCACTTTTGAAAGGGTAGCCACGGCCCACGGCTGGACAGTTGATCGCTGGGTAACGACTCTGGCTCCACTCCTCATAGGGGAAGCTCAGGCAGCCTACCAGGCTCTTCCAGCAGACGAGGCCATGGACTATCAGAAACTAAAGGCTGCTATTCTGGATCGCCTAGGCCTCACTCCAGAGACCTACCGACAGCGGTTCCGGACAGTCAAATATGCAAACAAAGACAGACCCCAGGTCGTAGCCCACCACTTAGTAGACTTATGTACCAGGTGGATACAACCGGAGAAGCATACCAAGGAAGAGATCCTTGAACAGTTTGTGCTCGAGCAGTTCATACAGATACTGCCCCCCTCCTCCCGCTCCTGGGTAAAAAGACATGCTGCATTTTCCCTGAAGTCAGCGGTTCGCTTGGTGGAAAACTTCCTTGGTGACGACACCCAACAGGATAGCTGGGAACGGTCCGTGCAAACACCAGTTGCTTCCGGTGATGCTAGAGGCAGGAGAGCAGACAATCGAGGGGTCTACAACCCGCCAGCTCGGGAGATCCAGTCAACCCAATCGGAAGACCCTCTCCCATCTCGGAGGGTTCCTGGTACAAACTCCCGCAGAGACGCCCATCCTGGGTCCAAGGCCACTGGATCACTCAAGGGAGGCCGCCACCCACAGTATTCCCCGAGAACCTGGACTCCTGTCACCCACCCGGTGGAGAGGATAACCCCACCAACCAGAAGGGAGGACCCCATCCAACAGCGAAGAGGTCCAAACACCGAGCCCCGTCGAGAGCTTCCGCGGACGACCGAGTTTGCGGACTCAGGAGATGAGGAGATGGACTGTTCATATGGCAGAACCACTGCCACAGCTTGTCTCCGAGGGGACCACAATCCGTGGTTAGTCCCAGCATCTCTGGAGGGGACAAAAGTAAACGCCATGCTGGACTCGGGCTCTGGGAAAACCCTGATCCTAGAGGGCCTAATTCCCAGCAATAGACTATCTTATGACTCTCCTTGGAATATTGAGTGTATCCATGGGGATACAAAGAGATACCCGACGGCGAACGTTCTACTACGTATCCAGGATAAAGAGGCTAGCCTACTAGTGGGAGTTGCCCCCTGGCTACCTGCTCCTGTTCTACTTGGCCGAGACTGGCCCTACCTCAAAACATTGTTGGCCTCTACTCCTACAGAGCCTACTTCTCTGGTACCGGAGAAGCCCGGAGACTTGTTCCCTTTTTCCCCAGAGATTTTCCCCCATAGACACCATGTCCCAAAGACACGTAAACAGAGATGTGCGGAAAAAGAGGACTGGTTAAGAAAGGCTGGGACTTTTGGTAACATTAGTCACCCAAAGGACTGCAGGTCATGGCCGGGGATGACAAGGGTGGGGAACAGATAGATACGGGAGTGTTGCCAGCCCTGGATCTTCCTGACTTCCGTCAGAGGCAGAGGGAGGACCCAGCTCTGGCTAGACAATATGAGAAGGTGGTACAGGTCAACAACAAGATAATAGATGAACAAGGTGGAAAAGTGTATCCACATTTTGAACTGTTGAATGACATACTATATCGTGTAAATAAGGTTACACAAACAGGGGAGGTCATTCGACAGATGCTAGTCCCTAAAGGGTTGATTAAAACAGTGTTCACCCTAGCCCATACTCTCCCATGGGGTGGTCATATGGGCAGAGATAAGACCACGGACCGCATCTCGTCCCGGTTTTACTGGCCAGGCATACATGGTGACATCATGAAACTATGTGAGACATGTCCTGAATGCCAGTTAACTAGCCAAAAAGGACAGAAGCCGGCTCCCTTGGTTCCTCTACCCTTGGTAGCCGTCCCATTCGAGAGAATTGGGGTAGATCTGGTCGGACCTTTAGAACCCTCTGCGAAGGGACATAAATTTATACTCGTTGTTGTTGATTATGCCACCAGATATCCTGAGGCCTTCCCTCTGAGATCAGCCACTGCTAAACAGGTTGCTCACAGGCTGTTAGAACTGTTTTCTAGGGTAGGACTTCCCCAAGTAATGTTAACTGACCAGGGAACAAATTTCATGGCAAAGTTAATGCAGGATGTCCTGAAGTTATTGGAGGTAAAATCCGTCCGGACCTCGGTCTACCATCCTCAGACTGATGGATTGGTAGAGAGGTTTAACCGTACTTTAAAATCTATGCTTAGGAAGTTTGTGGACACTGAAAAGCGAGCTTGGGATGAACTTCTCCCTTTCCTGTTGTTTGCGGTACGAGAAGTTCCCCAATCATCCACAGGCTTCTCCCCGTTTGAGCTCCTATATGGACGCCAACCTCGGGGTATTCTCGACCTACTGAAGGAATCCTGGGAGGAGGAGCCCTCCCCCTCCAAGAATACCCTTCAGTATGTCATAGACCTTAGAAATCGCCTAGACATGATAGGACGGTTTGCTAAGGAAAACCTCAAATCTGCTCTAGAACGTCAAGAAAGGCAGTATAACCAAAATGCTCGCTTGAGGGTCTTCTAACCTGGGGACCAAGTGATGCTACTACTACCAACATCAGAGAGTAAACTCCTTGCGAAGTGGCAGGGTCCTTTCCAAGTTCTCCGCCGCACCGGGGAGGTGAACTATGAGATCTCTCAACCAGGGTCCAGGAAGGGTAAACAAATCTACCACGTGAACCTTCTGAAACCCTGGAAAACGATGAGATCGCTGTTTATTCACCCTTGGGAAGGAGAGACGGATTTGGGTCCAAAGCTTCCAAAGGGTAGTACGTACGCTGACCATCAGGTTCCCATGGGAGAGCAGTTAACAATGGAACAAAGGTCAGACCTACTTGATGTATGTGACCACTTCTCAGATGTTTTTTCTGAGCTGCCAGGGCAGACTGATTTAGTGTCCCATAGGATTGAGACAGAACCTGGCATAAAAGTACGGTCCCGTCCCTATAGATTGCCAGAGGGCCGAAAAGACCTGGTAGAGAGGGAGATAATAGACATGTTGGAATTGGGCGTGATCGAGGAGTCCCACAGCGAATGGTGTAGCCCTATCGTGTTGGTCCCTAAACCAGATGGGAAGATGAGGTTTTGCGTAGATCTGCGAAAGGTAAATGCTGTATCCAGATTTGATGCATATCCAATGCCTAGGGTGGATGAAATGCTTGATTCGCTTGGTAAAGCAGAGTATATCTCCACCCTAGATCTCACGAAAGGATATTGGCAGATACCTCTAGCGGAAGAATCCAAATGCAAAACTGCCTTCGCCACCCCTCTCGGTTTATACCAATTCGTCACTATGCCATTTGGGTTACATGGGTCTCCAGCCACGTTCCAAAGGTTAATGGATAAGGTACTACGACCCCATAGGGCATATGCCGCGGCCTACTTGGATGACATTGTCATCTATAGCAGACACTGGCAGTCTCATATAAAAAGGTTAAGGGCAGTCCTAACGTCCTTAAGAGAAGCAGGGCTCACTGCAAATCCAAAAATATGTACCCTGGGTAAATCCACTAGAAAGTACTTGGGCTATGCCGTTGGGGGAGGGATAGTAAGGTCACTAGCTAGCAAGGTGGCCGCCATAAAGGAAGTTCCCACCCCACAGACAAAGACACAGGTCCGCTCCCTTTTGGGGTTAGCAGGGTATTACCGGCGGTTTATCCCCAATTTTTCGGAAATTTCTGCACCCCTAACAGATCTGACAAAAAAGAGTGCCCCGACCCAAGTTAAATGGTCTTGGGAGTGCCAAGACGCCTTTGATATGCTAAAAAAGTGCCTGTCAGAGGGCCCCGCTCTTCGGAGCCCAGATTTTAAAGAGCCCTTCATCATCCAGACGGATGCCTCAGAGGTAGGACTGGGAGCAGTGCTGTCTCAGCAATTTGATGGTGTTGAACACCCCATACTGTTCATCAGCCGGAAGCTGTTCCCAAGGGAAGTGAGGTATTCCGATATTGAGAAGGAGTGCCTCGCTGTTAAATGGGCAATTGAGGCCTTGAGACATTATGTCGCTGGAGTACACTTCACCCTGGTCACTGACCATGCGCCCTTGAAGTGGTTAAACACCATGAAGGACACAAATCCAAGGTTGACCAGGTGGTATATTGCCCTCCAACCCTTCTCGTTTGATATTCAGCATAGACCTGGAAAGGACCATGGAAATGCTGATTTTTTGTCAAGGGAAGGAGTGGAGGGTCGGGCTTCAGCCGTGTGGGACACTGGCCACACACAAACAGGGGAGGTATGTGACAGGGTGAAGTCAACCCCTATTAATTATGCATGGGAAACATATGTCTGAGTGCTTCATCCAGCACTCATAAGGGTTAACTCAGGTGGAAGTTAGGTGATCAGGAAGTAAGCTGACACCTGAGAGCCAGGAAGTTAGAAAAGGATCTTGTTACCAGCAGTAGCTGGCCTGTCTCAGACATGAGCACATGGATAGATGTGCTGCTAGCCAGAAGGATACAAAACACTACTTACTGCAGCCAAAGTAAGATTTGTTTCATTTGTTTTTCATGACTGCTTAAAAGACTCTGAAGGTTTGGTTCTGGTTTAGCCAGCCAGCCTGCTAGATAGGTCTGCTGTGTTAGTCAGTTTTTCTCCCATCATGGAGCAGGAATTATTTTGTTAAAGGGACAGTGTACCCGCATGTTATGTTACTGTGGAGAAATAAAGCCATTGAACATTTTTCATTATCCTGAAACTACACGTGTGGACTGTTCCCTGACCTCGGCTACAGGCCGTCCTGCCACACGGGTCTTCAACATTCAAAGGATTAGAAGCGGTTGTATTTGAATTTCTAGCATCATAGAACTTTTTTAAGGTGCATTTCCGAATAAACTTATGTAAATCTATTACGGTATCAAAAACGTTACATTTACACTCTGGGGCAAACTTTAACCCCTTGTTTAGAAGAGAAAGTTCATCTGTGGAAATTTCAACATTTGATAAATTAATAACGCCATTCAAAAGTTCTTTTTCCGCTTGTGTGGTACCCCTTTTCCTTGATTTCCTCTTCCCCCTTCTCGTCGCTTTTCGTTTTTTGACGAATAGCTCGTTGAGGGACCATCATCATAACCCTCAGCCGTACTCATTGGTTGTTCGTAAAGAGACCTTGCTCCCTGCTGGCGTTGTTCCTTAGGTCTCTCCTGATAAGGGAAGTTACCTCCTTGTTGTGAAAAAAATGAAACAGAATGACTGGCATTATCTGAATAGGATAAATCAGACTCAACATTTTGAACTTCATTTGGTGAAGAGGTTTTCTTCAAAATTGATTTTTGTGACCAGGAATTGCTTCTAGACCTGCCAGGTGTAGAAAAGCCAGACTGTTGGTCCCTACTCCCCCTTCTTGGCTGCACAATTCTTTCCCATGAGTAGACTTGTTTTTTCTCATAGTCCATTTTATCATGTGAGAACTTAGGGCCTCATGCAGTAAGCGACGATTATGTGAAATCGGCAAGCTTATCGATTAGTCATGTTATTGGCGTTTTTCCCTCTCCGTATGCAGTAAGTGCCGAATACATTCAAAATCAACCCGAAAACAAATCCGCCCACTCTCACGATGATGAGCCGATCACACACAGGTGTATCGGCGTGCGTGGCGGGGTGCTGTTAGGTTGCACAATCACAAATCTTGCTGAATCAGGCGAAACAAGCATGTTTTTGATTGCGCGCCATATTTAAAGGCAACGTGTACTGCTAATCATTCTCTGTGTTGTTGGGAGTGAGAGAGAGAGAGAGACGCACAGAGCTGGACGATTGAACATTTGCATATTGACTGAGAGACTTGTTGTGTATTGGGTGAGCTTTGTCCATTGTTGTTTTGTTTACATCTTTGTCTTGTTTTATATGTGGAAGTGGGTCGTGTGATTGCCTGTACATTTCTTGTCTGTTTTTTGTGAGTGCTGGAAGTATGCCCGCAAAGCGTGGGAAGAGTGATGCTGGTGGGAGTGGGAGTGCTACTCGTGGGAGTACGCGTCGGAGTGAACGTACTGTTCAGGGGAGTGATGTTGCTGGTGCACCGAGTGGTGTTGCTGGGAGTGGGAGTGCTGTTGCTGGGAGTGGGAGTGCTGTTGCTGGGAGTGGGAGTGCTGTTGCTGGGAGTGGGAGTGCTGTTGCTGGGAATGGGAGTGCTGTTGCTGGGAATGGGAGTGCTGTTGCTGGGAGTGGGAGTGCTGTTGCTGGGAGTGGGAGTGCTGTTGCTGGGAGTGGGAGTGCTGTTGCTGGGAGTGGGAGTGCTGGTGCTAGGAGTGTGAGTGCTGGTGCTAGGAGTGGGAGTGCTGGTGCTAGGAGTGTGAGTGCTGGTGCTAGGAGTGGGAGTGCTGGTGCTAGGAGTGGGAGTGCTGGTGCTGGGAGTGCTGCTGGTGGCGCAGTTGCTGATGGGGTGGATGGTGGTGGCGTGCTTGCTGGTGGCCAGCTTTTGGAGGCTCTTCCATTGGAAGAAGGAGAGTCCAGTCAGCACCAGCCAAGCTCTGACCCTAAACCTGCTCGGAAAAAACGTGTGGAGAAGCCACGTAATCCTCGCTTCAATGACCAGGAAAATAGGGCTCTTGTCACTGGCATTCTGGAGCACTATGACAGTATATATGGACATTTAGTAGGTAAGTGTAACTTTACATTTATTATTCAAATACATGTGATCCTAGGTCATCTGAGTTTTGTTCATATGCAAATATGGGTACACAATATCTTTCTATGTTCATTAGTGTGGAAACACAGCTTTTTATCATGCCTTACAAGGACAAATAAACACAGGCGGTCAATTTGCCATAACTGCATACAATATGAATGCAACCTTGCTTACATGTATAGGTTTAGTAGTGAATGCTCATGTGCTGCACATATTACACATAAAACAGCATGTTTGCTATCACTTGGAACAGCTAGCAGTGTAGGAAACTGGTGCTTATATTATTATTCATTTACCTCATATCTTTTATATGTTTTTCAAGGGCGGACAAGTGCAGCAAGCAAAAAAGAAATGTGGGACACAATAGTCATTGGTGTCAATGCCTGTGGGAATCGTGTCAGGGACAAGTATCATTGTCGGAAAAGATTTGATGATATTAGGTCCAAATTGAAAAAGAAAATACAAGACCAACGCGTGCATGCTACTGGCACTGGAGGTGGGCCCACACCACAACGTCTCATATTGACTCCATTGGAGGAGCTGCTTCGGCCAAAATTACTTACCGTCGTCGTGGAAGGCTTGGCTGGTGACCGTGACATTGGAATTTATCCGTCACAATTTCCAGCAGGTGATAAATATTACTGTACTAGGCGTGTCGTTGCTTACAGTTATTTTGCATAGTTACACTGCTTTTTATACTGTCTTCACAATATAAGCATACCTGCATCTATATATGTATATGTCTGATTCTGTATATATATATCTCAAAATAGACATATATGTAGTAGTCCTACTAAAAGCAGTAACTAATATAGCACGTGCCATTGCGTGCTCATTTACATGTGAATTCCCAAAATGCATAGCTGCAGTGGAAGCAATTGATGGTGGGCGAAGATGGGGAACAACAGGGTAGTACACGTGTAACACATGTTCATGAGAAATTATTAGTAGCTACAGGTACAGAACAGAAATATGTATCATATTATTGTGTATTTTATTGATTTTACTCCGACAAACATGACATTACTGCCTATTTTAAGCATGCATCAAAGAAATTGCATGTAACGGCCTACAAACATCACTGGCACTAACACATCTATAGTTGCTTAAGAAAAGGTCCATTTTTGCTTTATGTCATATACAGACAGCATAATGAGGCACACGTATCATATGTTATGTCATTGTTTTCATAACTTAAACACTGCAGATGACTACTTAGCTCATCTACCATTGTGTTAAAGCAGCTGCAATTAATATCTCATCACAGCATACACTTCAACAGAGGGGGTGGGGTTCAGCACACACACTAATTACAGCCTCATTTCACGGTCAACTTAGTTCACACCATTTGCACCTGTTTCAAGTCATTGAAAGGTGTGGCTGATTAGGCTTTTTGGGGAAGGGAATACCTTTCTTACAACCTGAATAGCACAACTGAAGTTAATCACACTCATTGGAAAGCTTAACTCTAGCTACTAAATGCCCCAACAACTCATTACTTATCAAAGCGTACGTCACACATTAGTTCACTCATATCTATAGTTGAACTACTATGAAAGACACATTATCACACACTGCATGTGTTGTCTTGTTGAGTCACAGCCACATTCAGGTGTGCCACATCTTCGATTAATGTACCACACATATCCTCTACCAAAAATAACACTTTTTGCAATATGACCACCTTCATGATAACCATTGTGAATGGTCATCTCATGATAGTTATGTACATTATGATACTGATATCACTACACAACATATGATTTTTATGTACTCATT
Source organism: Ascaphus truei (assembly GCF_040206685.1). Taxonomy (NCBI): domain Eukaryota; kingdom Metazoa; phylum Chordata; class Amphibia; order Anura; family Ascaphidae; genus Ascaphus; species Ascaphus truei. The sequence goes on from NC_134487.1 coordinate 185,949,331, forward strand.
TAATCTATTTATCCTCACGCATTACTGCAGAAACATAGTATGTTGTATGTTAGGGAACTCAAAACTTCTAAGTACACAGGCATGTACATTGTTATTACAACTATTTATGTTCACTTTCACACACACATTTTCGGTTAAGGAACTGATGTTGTTAGTTAATCATAAATACAGAACATACAATAAGTGTTTGTTCAATATTTACACATGTAAATGTAAAACTTATGTTATTGTTATATATAGTTGCCCCTGGAGGACATGTGTCACCTGAGATGGAACAAGTGTCTTCACCTGGGTCAGCCAGCTCAACACTACTAGAAGGTGAGTGTATCATTTGCTGGCCATATAATATGTGCTCTTCTATATGTTATGTTGTCATGTGCATTATTTGTTTTGCACATCTTCTTTAAATAGGATTACTTAGTGTCAGTGAAAATGAAGTGTAAGGCAACATGTATTGTGTTAGTGATGTTAATTATCATGTAGGACTTCTGAGTTTAGAGCAACTTTTCATTCATTCATATTTCATACTGAGTCCAAACATTATTCGTAAGTCAAGGTAGTTTTTAATGAGGTTATAAAACGTATGCTAACATGTTAGGTGTTACTTAGGACACAGTACAATTACATAGTAACACAGCATACATTAACATGCCATTTAATAATGTGTACATTTCTTTTTAGAACATCATGGTGATGAGGATGATGAGTATGATGAGGATGACGCCACAGAAGAGACTGAAATACAATCATGTGACCATGAAGAGGTGCCAATAGAAACTGTTGTACCGCCAAATCGTCCATCAACTTCCACATACGATGCAATTGTAGCTTCAGAGGGAAAAATAGTGGACGCAGAAAATCGTCGCCATTCAGACATGATGACAGTGCTGGAAAGGATGATTGGACTGCAGGAAGAAACAGTATCACAATTGGCACATCTCCACAGAGTCTTCATTGAAGTGCCTAAACAGTTGCAAAAAATCAACACCTCATTCGAAGCATTAGTTGTTCAGCAAACACAAGCTAATTACTGGAGAATGACTAATGTACCACAATTCAACACCTCCCAGCCAGGATCTGTTCATGCAGGTCAGTTTTCACCACATTCATCTGATATTCATTCACCAGGCCCAAATGTTACCGGTCAAGTAGCAGACATTGCTGTGCAGGTTCCTGATGACATCCTACCGCTGCCATCTGTACAAATTCAGCAGCAGACACCTACAAAGGAGGCGACAAAAACAAAACAAGACACACATGAAACAGACCAACCATCACTTGTGCAGTGTCTACCAACTTGCTCACATGTGTCACTGGGCACAAGCCCTGTCCGTGAACAGTCACTACCCAAAAGCCCTGTAGGTGAGTCGCTGCCCAAAAGCCCTGTAGGTGAATCGCTGCCCAAAAGCCCTGTAGGTGAGTCGCTGCCCAAAAGCCCTGTAGGTGAATCGCTGCCCAAAAGCCCTGTAGGTGAATCGCTGCCCAAAAGCCCTGTAGGTGAATCACTGCCCAAAAGCCCTGTAGGTGAGTCACTGGCCACAAGCCCTGTAGGTGAGTCACTGGCCACAAGCCCCGTAGGTGAACAGTCACTGGCCACAAGCCCTGCCCGTGAAGTGCCAGAGGCCACTCAAAGTGGCTCTGTTGTGCCTAAAGTTGGTGGCAAAAGAAAAAGGAAAATTCAAGAGACAACAAGCAGGCCTGTTACTCGCTCGCAAAAGGAACAAAAAAAATAAATGTTATAATTCAGAAAATATGTCTTTGGCCTTGTTTTGTTGACTTCAGATTATCTAATTACTATTGTATGTATGCTGAAGACTGTGTTGTTTCCAAACTTTCAACTATGTTCTTGTACACGTGAAGTTTTGGAAATGTTAACACTCATAATTAATTGTGTTATAAATATTTATGTTGTAATCGTCTGTTCAGTAATGGTCCACCAGGAGCCAGTTGCTAAGTTTAGAGAAGCTGCCATTGACTTTGCAGCAAAACATTGCATTTGGGTGTGTTAATTGATGTAAGAATTGCATATGCATATTAGTCACATGCAATTATTAAAACACCTAAGTAAGTGCAAACATCTTTCTTGTACGTGTACAGCAGGATTATGTGTAAATTATTACTTACCTTTGCCTTGCTTGGCCATTGTAATTTTGTCCTTTAATCAGTTGTGTGTTCGTTTCTATAACATCTCAGAATGTATAATAATATATATACACACACACACACACACACACACACACACACACACTGAGTGAGTGTGAGTGTGAGTGTGTGAGTGTGTATATATATATATATGTATATATGTGTATATATATATGTATATATGTGTATATATATATATGTATATATGTGTATATATATATGTATATATGTGTATATATATATGTATATATGTGTATATATATATGTATATATGTGTATATATATATGTATATATGTGTATATATATATGTATATATGTGTATATATATATGTATATATGTGTGTATATATATATATATATATATATATATATATATATATATATATATATATATATATATATATATATAGTACTATATAAACTGGTATACACAAACTAATACACTTCATGCTTCCTTGTGAAAGCACACTATTTTAATAATACAGGCCTAATGTTTGAGAAATATCCTAAGTATGAGACTCTAACAGTATTGTGCTTAAACAAATGTTTATTACTTCATTCAATCATGTTTCTCACCATTTAAATAGGTTTCATACAAGGTATACTTAATGCCATCAATGTTGTGTGTACTCCTGCAATATAAAAAAAAAAAAAATATTATATATAAATATATATATATTTTTATAAGAGATATATTTATATATATATATATATATATATATATATATATATATATATATATATACACACGTATTTAAACTCATGCAGACAGGGAGTTAACCAGACTTTCACATACACACAGAAATGTAAGCGGGGAAAAAACATTTCTTTTTGCAGGTGTGTTTTTACTGATATGCCTGGCTAAGAAATATTTTCACACACTGGTCTTTGTTAGTTTTCAAAAAAACACTATGTGAACGCATTCACAGTCTAGGGATGTTTTTCACAAACGAGATAAAAGAAGGAGAAATGTTTCTCCCACAGTCCCATATCACGAACCACAACTGTTAACCCAATTAGACAAACAAATCCAATTGGCGTTTGAAATAAGGAGTCAAAGTAGTTACTTTTGTTGACCTTGACAAGGAAAAACAGGAGTTTGTTAGCCATTCAGCACATTCATTTTGATGAGCAAATAACACAGACCTGCACACAGCTTTTGTGCTACTCAGACATGGCTGATGAATTCGTTAACAATATTAATCCCCTTTTAGGGTATAAGTACATGATCTGTGAAGCCATCTTGAACAGTCGCGGACAGAAAGCAAGCACACGCCAAATCGATGATTTCATTCGAGCAAAATATCCTTATTACCAAGACCGTAAGCATGCACGGAATTTTAATTCCTCAATAAGATTCACTTTATCAAGTAATGACTTTTTTGAACGTGACCAGGATAAGCTACAACACACCTATGGTTTCTGGAAGATTGCCCCGGAAAAACAATTTATCCTGAAAGACGGCACTTATATTGTCGTGAAAGGCATATTTATTCCTAATGGCAATAGCAATGTATCCGCTACTACTGATCCGTTTGAATCGATACGTGCTGCAATATCTGCAGCCTCCATTCCTGAAACCCACATTGTACAAGAACAAAAGTACTATGATTATGTACCAAGCCTTTCAGCTGAAATTGCATTGGAATGGGAACCGGAAGAAATGAACCTACCTCCCGACCAATTATTTGAAGAAAGCAGTGGCGATTCCTATGAGCGCATCCTGGAGGAGATATGTGCCATACTGGATTCAGCGGTTGGGTTAAGCGTGGATGAAAATGGCTTGCATTTCTGGAGCGACCAGTTGCAGCCAGGCGAAGAGTTAATTCTAGAAGAATGGTAAATATAACAATCGTTATGCGTTGACTCTGCGTTTAAATTTTTTTTTTTTTTGTAACCACCATTTTCACTTTCAATGCGTGGATACAGCGTAACATTGCAGACTGCATAACATGTAGCGATCACAAACAAATTGTTTCCTAATACAATATAGTAGGACCTGAAAGAGTAGTACACATTGCTGACGGAATAAATATACGTACTTTCCTATCCCTTTAAACATATTAGCAACATTTTACCATTACTCTAACACATACCTGTTTTGTTATCATGCAACATCTACAACATTGAAAACCGGGTCCACCACGTATGACGTGGGACCCTTGTCATGGGCCAAGGCGTCCTTAAAAAGGATTAGTGATGTAAGTCCCGCCCCCAAGCGACGTGCGCGCCTCAAAGCCTATTGGCTGTCATGTTTTGTTATAGTAACGGTAACTGCAGTGTGTGATGCGTGCGGCTCAGTGTTTGTAGGCGTACCCTGGGCGTTAGCCGAATGTTAATTGAGTGGGAGGAGTGTTAGCGTGCGTTTCACGCTGGCTTAACATGACGTCACACGTATTGCATTTGCGCATTGTGTTATCGGCCGTGCTTTCTGTTCAAACACGTCTGTTTAAAAAGAATACAGATGTACTCGTTTAGAACGAATGTAGTTTCGTCTTCATTGTATTTGAAATAAAGATGTTATGTTTACTGGTATTTTCAACATGTATTGAGCGCACAACGTACGCTTTGTTTTGCGCATGCGCTAACAGTTAGTGGAGCCAAGCGTGAAGTGCGTGCGCACACAAAGATGTGCGCGCACATCTTTCAGTATACAGGCAACGTTCACTTCTTATACATAGTTATGCCTGCTACAAATTTAAAGAAACATTACATACTGATGAACAGTTTTACTTCTAACATATAAGTGAGTGACGTGTGTATCTACACAATCATATAGAGCTGCGTAACGCGTTGTCACGGATGCATATCTAGTAAGGTGCCATCTTTGACCATCATGTGTTTGCTGTATTTCAGAGATGTCGGGGAAGATACAATCGGATCAATGTATGATTTCAGAAGAGTCTACCTTTATATGAGATGATTGTGAGGAGGAGCCACCGACTACTATACTACATATGGAACTAATTTTATATTGCTTGCAGCGCTTATTAACAAACAATTAAAAATGTGATACCCTTATGCCTATATTGCATAAGCACTTAATTAACATAATGATGTTGCAAAAGAGTGCCTCATGAATTTTTATTGAGTGTTCTTTAATGACTACTAACATTTTATGACATGGTGTGTTTTATATATAACAACCATTCCCACTCTGCTAACACATTTGTGTATTCTAATATGTAATGGAACGTATGACTGTCGAAACTATGTAACAATAATAATAATAATATGAGCATGTTCATGTATAGGGCTGCTAGTTGTACGCAGCGATTTACAGACACATGTTTCAGCCTGAGGTCCCTGGCCCGTGGAACGTACAAATGTTTTTTTGCCGCATGAGGCACAGGGAGATAAAGTGACTTGGCCAAGGTCACAAGGAGCCCACACCGGGAATTGAACCAGACTCCCCTGCTTCAAACTATCAGTGCCAGTGTGTGTCTTTACTCAGTGAGCCACTCCTTCTCCCAATGTAAAGGACACTTACAACCAAGTAGCCATTTATTTTTAAAATCTCTTGTTACATGGGTATGTAGATAAAATGGTTTGGGACTGTAGCAAATAATGTTACTGGCCAGATGTTATGGTCCCCTCCAATGCATGATGTTCTGAATATGACATCACCATCATGTTATGAAGTACGTTTCTGTGTATATTTCATTAACCTAACTAACTATAGTTTACTGTGTTTATTAATCGTTTAGAAATACATAGTATAGTCAATATGATGATATAAGCTACCATAATAAAGCTGGTGTTATCATTTGTCGGTGTTATACATGGATCCTACACCAATTGATAGAGACACAAACAGTTGTCTTAAAAAGTGTGTCTATGCTAGTGATGAATGTGCTCCCGTAAGTAAACAAATAAGTACAGTTATCCCCTTTTCTCCAACCACCTCTATATTACATTAATGGAAATTATAAGGAAACATACATAAAATGTGATGAAATGTGAGTAATCATTTTGTAATACAATGCACATGAAAGCTCAAGAGTAGCTAAATGCATATACATGATACAGAAAGTACATATATGTAACATTTGTGTTTAAACCAATATGTTGGGTTTTTAGTTCCAATAATTATAGGAAGATTGAGGTAGCCACATCTTATGAGAGATGTCAGCAAATATACATACCATGATCAGTCATACTGGAGATATACCTATAATGCAAAGGAACAATATATAAATTGCAAACATTGACATGCCATCTTCAGTACCGTAAACAACACAGCAAAGTGTGTATTTGGTGTTAAATGTACAACACCATGTATATTTCATGACATTCAAAATGTAAATCAGCCTGGTGTACACATCATATGGATGTACATGTTACACTGCACCAATAACATTGTATGTAAGCATACTAGAAGCATGAATGATTATGGGCATAATATGTGTTTTGTCTTAGCATAAGGAATAACACAATGCTAAAATATTATTGCTTTGTTACCCAAGTTGTATTCACATACACACAACTAAAGTACAATTGAAGAGGGATTATATAACCTGTGCAACAATAACATACCGGTGCCACATCCCTTTGTGCACACAGCAGAGAAAAGAAAGGTGTGCAACCCATATTCATCTGTGTCCTAACAGAAGGTTATATAAAGAAACATTATTGTTAATATAACATAATTAAACTATAAAAGTAGTACTAGGAACATATGAGTTTGTACTTACAAGAAAAAAATGAATTGATGAGATTCTGTCGTGTCTGGCCACCACTGGCTGTTTGTTCATTTTCAGCAGCTACATGGGTGGGATGCTCGTCTACCAAAGCCTCAGCTAGGTCTGACTGTACATTGTGCCTGAGTGCAACATTGTGCAAAATGCAACAGGCAAGGATAATATCAGACACTTTTTGAGGCTTGTATAGAAGAGCCCCACCAGTTCTGTCCAGACACCTAAACCTGGTCTTGAGTAGGCCAAATGTCCTCTCTATAACAGATCTTGTAGATATATGGGCTGCATTGTACCTGTCCTCTGCTTCAGTTTGAGGGTTTAGCACCGGAGTCAAGAGCCACGGCCTAATTCCGTATCCTGAGTCACCTATAATGAATGGAGCACACATAAGCTGACATTAGTGATCAAATTGTACAATGCCAACATTCCTAAATCAACATGTGTTTTGTGTTAGAACATGTAAATATGTACTCACCCAGCAGCCAACCAGGTTCAAAATGTCCCTCTTCGAACGCATGGAAGACTGAAGAGTTCCTCAGGATAGAGGAATCGTGACTGGAACCAGGGAACTTGGGTACCACATGCATTATCCTCATCGTGGCATCACATACCACCTGTACATTGAGTGAATGGTAGTGCTTCCGATTGCGGTACACATGCTCACTCTGACTAGGTGCAATCAAAGCAACATGTGTGCAATCGATTGCACCCAGCACACATGGTATCCCTGCTATATTATAAAAGCCAGTCCTGACTTCCAGCCACTCTGTCGCCTCTGTAGGAAAATGAATATAATTCCTAGCGCGTCTATTGAGTGCATAGAGAAACTGGGTCAAGGCCCGCGAGAATGTAGATTGCGAGACCCCGCCCACTATGCCCACAGTTGTCTGGTATGACGCGGAAGCAAGATAATGTAATGAGCACAGCATTTTAACAAGCCCAGGGACTGCACGACCTCTGGCTGTGAAAAAATCTAAATCCCCCCTTATCTCCTCATAAAGAGCTAAGATTGCTGCTGAACTCAAACGATAGCGACTTACAATCTCCTCCTCACTCATCCCATCTAACAGGGTTCTCTCCCTGTACAGACGCGGACGAGGCACAAGTTGTCTCCTCTGTCTTCTCCTCTGATCTCCTGTCCCTCTACCTGTCCCTCGGCCTGTCCCTCTCCCTGTCCCTGTCGTATCCGCGTCACTGTCACTGTCCCTCGGTGTGTCCCTACCTTGCCCTATATGATTCTCTTGATCATCAAGCATGTCATAGAAAAGAATGTTCCTGCGTCTCCTAAACATTCGCAACATTTTGAAATGAGTAGCTGTGAATGAGCAGGTAATGTGCGTCCTTTAAATAGGTATGTGATGATGTCAGGTGACATAGTAAAATGCAAGGTGTTACATTACCATAATAAAGTACTTCTGTGGCAAGCTGTGTGCACTTGTTGTTCTAAGTATTTGTTGTGTGTATTCTGCAGGGAATGATGATATTTGGCAATGATGTGACGTGAAGCTTTGTACAAAGATTGCTTGCAAATAAATAGTTGCATGTGCAATGCATGTAACACTTGTGAACGCAAGAGTCAGTCATGTAATGAGACAAAAAGGCTGAGATTGACGTGGGAAAAGTTTTGTGTAACATGTGTAATTATCCATGTTATTGTGACATGTTGGCAACAATGAATAGTCGTGTGCATATGCATGCATTTGTGTAAGGAGGATAGTTGGTATAGAATGAGTTTACAAGGTGTCCCAATGATGAATTACTGTACATGTGTGTATAAGTTAGGTTGAAGTGCTTGTAATGCAACGGTTACAATGTAAACATGCAATGTGATTGAGCGTCCAATAAGTGACGTCATGAAAATAGGGAGGACCCAAAAGTATATGTAAACATGAGAATACAGATGTACATGAACGTTTAAAGATGCGTGTCACATTACAAGCATTGTGTAATGTAAAGGAAGATGAATATACTGTGTATGTGTGACATGTGTGACATGTGTGACATCATGTAAATAATTGTCGCTGAGTTGAGTAAAATGTGTGATATGATGTGAGGTTCTCCTTTAAGAGTGTAGTATAGTATTTTCCCTTGCCACATCATCACATGATGAGTAATGTGACCCGCAAATGCTGAAAACATGTAAAAGTCGAATGTTATGCAAATAAGACACGTCAGCTGTGACACAATGCAGGGAATGCCCCCACACTGTAATGCAAATCCCCCTTGTATTGTGAGCAATGAAACGTAAACAGTACTATACTGTTATACGTCCCCGCTCCATTGACTTCCATTGATGTACAGAAGATTTTTTTTTTCTAAGTGCCGTTCCGGCAGCCTTAGCGATCGTTCTCCCGTCCAAAATGCCAACTTTAGTTGGCGGGAGAAATCGGCCATAACATCTCAATTTCGTAGTGCCGATCAGCCCCGATAAGCTGTTTTTTTTTGTTGAATCCAGCCGATTTAAAAAAGTGGCGATCAGTGTCGAAAACAGGCTTATCGGCAGGCGACTGGCCATAACCAAATTATCGGCTCCGAAACCTGGCGATATGAAGCACTTATCGGCGCTTACTGAATCTCAAACCCAATTTTGGCTATAACATGGCCATATTTCCCTTATCAACGCTTACTGCATGAGGCCCTTAATCTCTTTCTTTCCCATAATTTCCTTTTCAACCTCTTTGATAGACAGAGCCAGTTTTTTATCACTTTCTTTAAAACCTTCCATTTTAGAAAATTTGGACAATTTAATTTGCAAGCTTTTGATCTCCTTTCGTATCCCTGATTTCTCCTTATTTTTGAGTGTTAGAATAAGGTCAATGAGTTTAAATGAGCATTCATTTAGAATGTTTTTCCAGTCGGTTTCAAACTCCTGACTGGAGAAACCAAAAGTGGGGGATTTCTTTATCCTTAACCCCCTCGGGATTCGTTTAACTCTTGCATAGTTTTCAAGGGAGATTATGTCCCACCATAGTCTTGTATCAACAATTAGTAATTTTTCCAATTTCAAGAAATAATCATGCAAGTCTGAAAGATCTTCACATTCTACCTCTGCATTGTCATCAAACACTCTCTGTGCTTTCTTTGTTTTTACGCTCTGATCAAAGTAATTGAACACAAAGTCTGTATTATTAGAGTCCTGTAAAGTGTCCTCTGCAGCATCCTCTGTCTCCATTATAAGCAAAAGATTGTACTGGTGTTTATAATATATAAAAAGGTATTCCGTAAATGGTATTAGCAATATAAGCCAGTAAAATACTAAATAGAAAAAATATATCCAACCCAACGTAGTCCAAGCAGGGAGTCGGCAACAGAAAATCAAGCAGGTCTTCCTGCTTCACCGTAATTGCTACAGGTCAGGAACGGGGTTTGCGCGAGTGGCGTCCACGGCCCATGGCGCCAGTCTCAGGAAGGAGAAGGCTGACCGGAGTGGGCACACCGCCAAGCAGCACTGGAAAACCAATGCTTCAGCGCAGGAGTCCAGAACGGCCCTCTGCGAGAAGAGAGAGCAGCAGACCTCAGGACTCGGAAGGCAGGCCTCTGCTATGGGAAAGGCAGCAGGCCATTGGGAACATGGGACTGAAGGATATATTGGGAAACCAACGCTTCAGCACAGGAACCAGGACAGGAACCAGGAACTAGGAACATGAACTAGAAACATGAACTAGGAACATGGAAACAGCAACAAGACTGCCAAACAGGTAGCTGTGGCAAACACAGTGAACATCCAAAAAGGATTATGCTCGGCAGAGAGGGATTGTGGAAATACAGTATTTAAAGTCCAGCGGGCCAATCCCCGCAGGAGGGTGTGAGGGCACTTCTCCAATGACTGAGTATAAGGCTAGGTTGCAGTGATAGCCCACACAGCTGCTGTTGATTGCAAAGAGGGAATTAGTGAGAACAACAGCACCCTGCAAGGCTATGAGAAAAGCCAGGAGTGGATTCCTGACAGAGAGTCAGAGTCTGAGAGAGAGAGTCAGAGTCGGAGAGAGAGAGTCAGTCGGAGAGAGTAAGAGTCGGAGAGAGAGAGTCGGAGAGAGAGAGAGTCGGGAGAGAGAGAGAGTCAGAGAGAGAGAGAGTTGGAGAGAGAGAGAGAGAGTCGGAGAGAGAGAGAGTCAGAGAGAGAGGGAGTGTGTGTGTGTGTGTGTATGTTTGAGTGTGTGTGTGTCTGTGAATGAATACAGACACCAACCCACTGTAAGGATTCGCGCTGCGGGTACACCCGCTTCCAGCGCCTGCTTACCTTCTCTCCGTGCCGCCCAGGCTCCCCGGCGGCGTGCCTCACTCTTCGCGGTACCCCCACGGCTGCTCCCACACTTCCGGGTCGCGTGCGTCACCCTTACGGGCGCGCGCAGACCCAGGCTTCCATTTACTGGCGCCGTGGGCCTGACTCCACCTCCTCAGGTGCTGCACGCGCATCACACGCTTCCCTGCCCCTGCTCCATCAGGCCCGCCTCCCAGGACCTTCTCCCCTATCAGGTCCTCATTCGGGCCGCTCCTCCATTCCTCCCCTTCCTCTGATTGGTCCCAGCCCACTATTTAGTCTCCCCTCACCATTACCACCTTGCTCTGCATAGCTTCTGTACCTTGGTGCTGTCTGCTGTTGCCTGGCCCCTTTTGTCTTTCAGTTCCTGTTTCTGTCCCTGGATATTCTGCTGACCTCCCTGGATCTTGACCTTTGGCTTTGGACTTCATTACGCTGCTCTCTGGAACCCCTTGGACTGGGCATTGGACTCTTTACCTTGTAGACTTCTATATCCCCTGGACACGGCTTACGGACACTCTACTACGCTGCTCTCTCCACTCCACGACCCAGGCTTACGGACACTCTACTACGCTGCTCTCTCCACTCCACGACCCAGGCTTACGGACACTCTACTACGCTGCTCTCTCCATCCCACGACCATTGGCTTACGGACGTTACCTTTCTACGCTGGAGTTGTCAAGTACGGTACCTTTACTATTTTTGTTACCTGGACCACCTACGCTACTTCCACACTCCGGCCGTGCCCCCGTTTACTGCTAGGTGTGTGGTATTACTCCTTTCCACCTCAGTCCCGGGGTCTCGTCTGGCTTGTGGGCAGGCCGAACGTTACACCCAAGTGTCACCCAGTCACCCACCCGTGTCACCCAGTCACCCACGCGAGTGTCACCCTGTCACCTACCCAAGTGTCACCCAGTCACCCACCCAAGTGTCAGTCAGTCACCCACCCAAGTGTCAGTCAGTCACCCACCCAAGTGTCAGTCACCCACCCACGTGTCAGTCACCCAAACCCACGAGTCAGTCACCCACCCACAAGTCAGTCACCCACCCCCACACCCACTCTCTCTCTGTCTCTCTCTCTTTCCCCCACACTCTCTCTGTCTTAACTGCCCTATACCTACACCAAAATAACCTATACTGCTTTCTTCCAGATCTGACTCTCAAGCTTCACACAGGAGACCTCAGAATCCCCCCTAACCCAAAAGACAGGTAGGGAACACCCCAGTCCCATACTGAATCCCCCCCAGGTCTTTAGTCACATTGGCTGTAGCATTGGGTATCTTTATCTTTTGTTGAAAATATTAAAATAAACAGATTGCATTGTAATGTTTTTTTATTAACAAGAAAAAAGTTCCGTAAAAGTTGTGCACTAAAAATTTTTTTTTCCGTGGTAGGTGCACTATGGGGACAGGGGGGCTCCTTTAATTTGTGCAAGGCTCCATGATTTCTGTTGGCGGCCCTGGCAGCACCTGTCTGCTACTTAGCATCTTAATTCCTATGGAAGCAGTAAGGGTGTACTTAGTTTTTCACATATGGCTTCTCCATTTTGGCTTTATTTTTGTTAAATAAATCATGACACAGTGTAATATGTCATCTGTTGTTCATCTGAGGTTGTATTTACCTAATTTTTTAGACCTGCTAAGGAACAGATGATTGTTATTATGTCCTGATATGTAAAACCATGGAATTCAAAGAGGGTGTACTTTCTTTTTCACATGACTGTATATATTTGTTTTTTCTCGTAGTCTATGTAGCCATGTGTAAATTGGTGTACATATCTCTTTCATGCTGGCAGTAATCCTGGTAAGTATGCAGGGTTGCCAGTAACAATCATGGAAGTTTGCCCTCACACCCTGGTGAAGTGTCATATCTAGCAAAGGAAGTGACAACATGCTTTGTGTCCACTATTAGTGACACAGATGTGACACAGGGGTGAGTCATTTCTAGAGCCTATATAAAACATAGCACTGCCTAAAGTTAGTGTTCAGTCTGTTGGTGTTCTGACTCTGTTCAGGAGCGTCATGTGGAGGTCTGCAACATTGTTGCAGGGGCTGATGCAATAGCTATGAGTCTGTGCCGCTCAAGAGAGACAAGCTGGTGAATCTCCCTGAGGGGAGAGGTGGAAAGCAACTCCATTAGGAGAAGGAGGAACCTTCCAGATGGAGTGCAGCAAAGGAATGAGTGGCTGAGCACGACCGCTGTGAGGGGCAGTCTAGCCAAAGATGACAATAAAGATGCCCGAGTTCAACAAACCCTTGCTGTGTATGTGTGAAGTTACTACACAGAAGGAGGCACCACAGAGGAGGTCCTCATCAGACCCATCTCCCTGCGGATGCAGAGATCCTGATGAGGTGGAGGCGCTACACTGGATGTAGGTAGGACTCAAGCACACTACCTCAGCTGCCTGTCTTGCTGATATCCCCACCAACATCATGCGGGAGACTCAGGAGTCCTGTAGCCAACAGGTGCACCACCAGACACATCCATGTAATGGGGACCGGTTAGACCACAGGGGCCAATGTGAGATTGGGTGAGTCCAGTGGGGTCCAGAAACAACGTTACATCTATTTAGTCTCTTTCAAACTTCACTTGCTTTTTAAGCATTATTTCTCCATTTTGATGATGTTAATGGACAAACCCTCATCTAAGTCATCAAATCCTTCCATTGATATGTATGGTTGCATTTTTGTTTGTTATTGTTTTATTTCCTGTTCCGTTTTTAATTTTTCTTTATTTTTAGATTGGATGATCAGATCTATTAATTTGAATGAGCATTCATTGAAGATTCTTTTCCATTGATTTTCAAAATCTAATTCCTGAAACCCAAACGTTGGTGTTTTTTGAATCCGTAAGCCTCTTGGTATTCGTTTAACTTTTAAATAATTCTCTAATGACCCTATGTCCCACCATGTTCTAATGTTGTGGGATAATAAATCCCCCAGTCACGTGACGCGGGAGCTTTAAAGCACAGGGGATACCGGCACCCCATAACGGGGCCTGTATCTCATGAAGTAGTGGGTCCCCGAGGCTGAAACCAATGTGGTTCAGCTCAGGAGACCCCCTACACATGTACGCTATTATAATGTATATTGATACTTCACGATCGCCTGTAAGAGCAGTGCATGGAGACTCAGCGTCTCCATGCAGTTCTTACAGGCTGCTTTTTTTTCTATCAGCTTTCGCGCTGTAGAACTTTAAGCACGATAGAAGGGGGGGAGGGGAGGGAAAGAAGCTTGTGCGATCGGGCACATTTTCCCGCCCGGACCAAAATGCACTTCACTTGTTAGTGAATCCCGTGTTTGGTTTCTCTTTGTATCGGGCGAGTCAAAAATTCCCAATCAGGTGCAAAAACGCGCTGCTTAGTGCATAGCCCCCATAGACTGTACTGCTTGATATACTGTAAAAAGTGAGTTTGTTACCATTTATGAAATGTATAATACCTTGTGTAATAATGGCACCCCACCACATCTTCTCTCCTTTCTCTTTTGTACCCTTTTGTCCCCCTCCCCCCCCCCCCGCCCCCCATGTTATTTTTTTGAACATGGTGTTTTTTCCTTGTAAAATCTTAACAAAAATTGAAGATAACAAAATTATTTTATTTTTTTTAAAAACAACAGGTAGCTCCAGGGTCTGATGGCCGGATTAGCCCCAGGGAAGGGCCGAAGGGGGACAGGCACCAGGCTTAACCTTTATTTTACTGGTCCTTGGGTCCCTTTCCGTCACAGGCACTATCACAGTTTCATTATCCCAATAGTCTAAACACAGACACACTGGTGTATACACAGAATTGCTCAAATTACCTTTTACTTTGCAGGGAAACACTAGGTGGCTCTATTGCTCTCTGTGTAACTAAAAGATATCCAGTTGGTCAAGTATAATAATATAATGTATTAATATAGCACAATACAGACTAACTCTCCATATTTATAGGGGAGATTTCCTGATTTTTAACTGAACGTTTTAAAACGTATCATTTTTCTGCTGTGTCCCTGAATATAATTCACATTCACTTATGTTTAATTCTAGCCTGAGTGACTTCTGAGTAATGCCCTTTAAAAAAAAAAAAATCTCCTAATTCCAAATAAGTACTTCTAAAATCTTAAACACTTCACATATACACTTCCAAAGCTTCCGTCCAGTCACGACTCAGTAGAATCATGGCAAGTATCCTGGACAAAGTCACATTCAGGGTGGCAGGGCCGTAGTCAGATTTCCCGGGGCCCAGGCCTAGAGTTATGTCCGCCCCCCTCCTCAGCGGTATTGCAGGCCTCTCCCCCCCATTTCATACTTCACAAGCCCCCTCTATTTCACACCCTCTTCCCATGTGTTTCTCTCCCCTCCGTCACACTATCTCTTCCTCACTCACACCCTCTCACTCTCCCTCTCGCATATTTTTCTCTCCCCTGCGTCTCACTCTTACTCCTTCTTTTCCTCACTCACTCACCCCTCTCTCCTCTTACTCGCCCCCACCTTCTGTCAATTACCCCACTCTCACTCCACCCCCCCTACAAAATACTTACCAAAAAACCCTACCCCCCTAAATACATATAAGCCCGCCCCCTATACATAATAAAAATACACCCACCCGACCTCACAATACATAATAAAAATATACCCACCCCAATACATAATAAAAATACACCCACCCCCACACCCCAATACATAATAGAAATACAACCCCACACCCAATACATATTAAAAATACACCCCCACCACATATAAAAAAATACCCCCAGATCCCCAATACATATAAAATACCCCTACCCCCAATACATATATAGCGGTGACTGGTCCAGCTATCGCTCTACCTTCCCCTGTCACGAAAGTTCCAATATGATGTAGACAGGCTATCCTATGGGGTTTCCCCTTCCTCGTGCTGAATTCCTGAGTGACAGGAGTGGAGTTGACAGGAGTGGAGTTGACACAGGGATCTGTGACAGCCAATGGTGGTACAGATACTGGGCCCTCCCTCTTTGAGCTGCTGGAAGGAAGTGCCTAAATTATAAATTGAAGTTCAGCCCCTTAGGGGTGAGACCTTGAGGTTGTTCGAGCTTGCCCCTGCATGGGGTAGGATGTGTTGGAAATGTCTCCTCCCGGCCGGGAGTGAGACATGGGCTCAGCCCCTCATGCGCTGAACCTAATCCAGCTAGGCCTCACCATTACCCGCAGGCCAGAACCATCCAGAAGCCAGGGATCTACCTTACCAACTGGAGCATACGCTGCAATATCATCAGCAGTGGCTGCTGTAATAAAGAACATCCTCATTTGTACTTCTGGCTTCGCTGAAGTCTGTAAGGAGGGAGGTAACTGAGAGTAAGGATTGTCATAGTGGGGACCGCCTTCAGCCTTGCTGGAGCCCCCTATGCCTGGTGGCGCTGAAACCGAGAAGGAAAGAACCAGAGGGATCTCTAAGAGTCTACCCACACCATCGCGGAAACTCATCTAACCTGTATCACGCAGGTAACAAGCACCACACCAAGCAGTCGCATAGCCATAATCTCCCAGCTTAGTGGGAGGATTCCCTCACAGGACCCAATGACAATAATCACACACAAGGTAAAATAACAATAACCTTTATTGGCAACAGATATATGAACGGTTCTACTGATCACTAATATGGTACAACTACTCCCCAAGCCTCGCACGGCCGTAACCCACCACCGTGTTCCCAACACCGTGTCCCAAGAGTCCCACACCCAACCCCAATGTGTGAGACAGCGCTGCCCACTAATTTGAGTTGTTGGTTGGTGCACGTGTTGTGGTGAGGGACCTGCCGGGTGTGTCCACACCTGGGCGCGCCGACAGGAAGACAGAGTGGATCCGCTGATCCAGCAATGAGTCCGCCTCCGTGTGGGGTGGTATCCCGCTGGAGGGTCCCACCGTGAAGATAGTCTCTGTACCTTGCAGTGGTGGTCTGGACCCAAACCACAGGCCACCAGTGCTACGCAGCGTCGCAGCTGTGTCTCTGAACCTGGTCTGCTAATGGGGCAGTGTCCCTGTCTAAAGCCTGTCCCTGTAGCAGCCACAAGCTTACAGGGGAATAGGGGCCTAGCTGGGGCCTAGGGAAATGTCTGGCCTAGTACAGGGGTCACAGACCCCTGCACACATACAACCTCCCCTATCTGTGTCCCATCTCTGACTGGCGTTGTCCCTGGCGCTCCAAATGTATCTATCTCCTGCAGGGGGAATCCTACAGCCCTATTGGCTGATTCGTGCCATGTGATAAACAGCCCCTGAGGCTGCTGAGAGCTGTAGTTCCCATGCTGGCTCCGGGGTATAATGGCCATCGCGGGGAATCTTCTGCGCATGCGCAAGGGTGTAGCAAGATGGCCGCCACACTCACAACCTTCTCCTGCGCATGCGCGAGCTAAAATGGCTGCTACCGGACTGTGCATGCACAACTCAGCACAAGATGGTGGCGCCCTGCAAAGGGAGCCGCCAGCAACGCGATCGCCTCCTCCACCTCACTGAATCCGCCAGACGCACCCGCACCCCTCCCACGATGATCGGAAGATAGAGGGGGGCAGGGGAAAGCCCAGAGGGGGACCTGACTACACATATAAAAGAAACAGACTTACCTTGTGGATGGTCAGGCCAATCCCAGTGTCTGTGGGGGTCCCAGCCAGCTGGTGCTGCAAGTTGGGCCCGACCTCTGGCCAGACCTAGCTGCCGATCCTCTCGTGGCCGGACCCTGGCTCTCCCTCAGCTGCAGGCCTCTTCCTTACTCTGCCTCATGCCAAGCTTCCAACACCTGCGTGCATCCATTAGGTCCAATAGGCCCGAGAGTGCGGCAAAAGCATATGGGGCGGCACATTTTGCCACACAAGGCCTGGGCCTAATGGGAAATCTGACACTGAGGGTGACAAGATTTGTCTTTGAAACCGGGAAAAATGTCATGCATGCGCAATCGGCACTCGCCAGCTGCTTGTACGCGAAGAGTGTTTGCTGACCGTGCATGCGCAATCGCCACTTGTCGGGTGCTCGTGCGCATTTGACGATCGTACACGAGAAGCCGGCAAGTGCAGATCGTGCATGTGCAGTTGGAAAGTGCTGATCGCGCATGCGCTACCAACGGGCTTCAAAACTGGGACAGCACCCCAAAAAGTCGGGCCTGAGCCCTAATAACCAGGACATCTGGTCACCCTATCTATAAGGGAAAAAGCTTGGGAATCTTGTTGGTTCAAAGTGTGTGCAAACAAGGGCAACATCCATACAGTACATGTGAAGTGTTTTGCATGACATAATATTCTCCAGAAGATCTTTCTGTTGACCCTTCCAGAACTATGACAGTTATGCACTCCCCCTGCCAATAAAAGGCAGGGGGTGGGGGCATTTTTACTGTCTATTTATTACATATGTCTCTTTGCTGTGCAATGCATTGCTGACTTCTGGCTGCAAATATGATATAATATCCTGTTGTTTTCTCAACTGCAAAACACAGGCATGTCTAAGCTTAACCCTAAACAGAGATGTTTTTGGCGTGTTGCGCTCGCTGTATGCAGGAAGGGCCGAATCCCTGGCGAATCACAGCGAGAGCAACATTGCCAAACATGGCGAGTAGCCGGTGGCGAGACAGTCTGCCTGGCGAGAAGCTGCCGAGAAGCTGTCCCCTGCCGAGATGTGTCTGCAGCAGAGAGAGATCCGCCGCTCTCTTGGCGCAAACATCGGCACATTAAAAATTCTTTTAAATACAATTTTATTCATAGTGTAAATGTGCAGGGGGTCTCCGGAGCTGAACCGCATTGGTTTCAGGTCCGGGGACCCCCTGCTTCCCGAGATACAGGCCCCGTTATGAGGTGCCGGTATCCCTCTGCATTTAATGTCCCGATCACGTGACCGCGGAATGTAAACAAAGCAGAGGGATACCGGCACCCCATAAAGGGGCCTGTATCTCGGGAAGCAGGGGGTCCCCAGACCTAAAACCAAAGCAGTTCAGCTCCGGAGACCCTCTGCACATCTACACTATGAATAAAACACCCATATCAATAAACAATCATTCCTTACCTTTGCCGCTATGTGCTATGGTAACGAAGCAGCATGAATATATTTTTAATAATAGTGTACTGTGAGCAACTCACCTAACAAAAGAAATGGTTTATTTTTAACTTGTACATGTCATTTTTTTTTTTTTAAAGATAATTTCTTGCCACTGTATGTATGTATGTATGTATGTCTAGATCAATATATACATACAGGGTAAGAAATGGTTTGGTAGGAAATGCTTGTTTTGCTGTCTTTAAAATGTTTTTGGCTATGCTGCTATGCATAAATGTGTGTGTAATGTATTTTGGAATTAGATAGATGTAATTTTTGGTGTTATATGCTGTACTTTGGGTCATGGTGAGGCTTGCTTTTGTATATTGTATTCTTTTTTGTACTTATATTTTGTCTGATGGTAACTTGTTCTGTTTAACGATTGAAATAGTTAATTGTGTAATTGTTATGGATGGTATTTTAATTGTTTTGGGATTTGATTAATGAATGCTAATTGATTTATGGTGACTTGCTTGGTTTAAATAGTATACTTGTATGGATTTAATGGTATTATCTTTGGAATATTTTATTGTTAACATTGATTGGCAGATGTGTACATGGTGCATAGATTGTATGCATCATGTATACAATGTAAATTCAATGTTTTGATTGGCATTTTATGCTTTTGATTGGAAGATGAGATTTGATTTTTTTAGGAAATAGGATTTTATTTTACTGTGGCTGATATGGAGAAGTGGTATTTTTATTAGAGCATGTTTTTGATAACCCTTAAATATTTCTTTGTATATTGGTTCATCATGTGTGTATATATATATATATATATGTGTGTATATATATATAGTTGCATGATGAAGCCACTGTACAAATGAATGGGTGAAGGGTGGGAATCGGGCCAGGGTGGGAATCGGGCCAGGGTGGCTTAACCCCATAATTACCTTTGCGGTTATTATCCAATAAGGTGATTAAGGGGTTATTTTATATCAGAATGTAATTGCAATGTATTGGCTATGTATTTTGTTGGCAACAGAGGACACGGATTTTGCTGGCGAGGGGGCTTCTTATTGATGAGGTGAGTAGAACATTATTTATTTTATTATGCTACTTAATGTGTTTAATAATGGGCAAATAATCTATTATCCCTATCTGGATAATAGTTATTTTGCACATTATTGTACTGTATGTGTTGTGAGGGGGGGGGGGAATTGATGTATTTAATGTATAGGACATGTTTATTTTTTTTACATACAGGGTTGTTTCCTCAGGTCTGCGGGGGACCTATGGAGACCACCTGTGGTATCCTTGGGCTTCTCACGGGTAATCGGCTGCCGGGTCCACGGGGGACACCTGCGGAGAAGAACCGGTGGCCCCACATTTGTGGGGGCACCTCGGACCCGTAGGGACCACCCGTGGGCCCCTAGACCCCTGTGGGTACCACCCGAGGCCCCTCAGACAGCCTGTGGGTCTGACCTGGGGACCCCCAGACAGCCACGGGCCTACCCGTGGGGACCCCATTGTGGCCCACGGTGACCCGCGGAGACCACCTGGTGGACCATGGCACCTGGCAGGGACCACCCGCAGGCCTCCAGACCCTGTTTGAAACATGGTGCTGGGCTACTATAGGTCTGTGAGGTGACCCTTCAGGCCCACCGGGGACTCCCGTGGGCCTGGGGTATTAACCCTGTATGTAAAATAATAAATCATGTATTTATGGGGGGGTACGTATTTAATAAATATAATGATGTTTATTGTGGGTCTGTGTATTGTTTTTATTGTGGGTACTGGGGGTGGGGGAAGGGGTATTGGCCCCAAGGGTATGTGGGTAGGCCTCCCGGCTGGGTATTGGGTCAGTGAGGGTGGTTAGGCCTCACGGGGTGGGGGGGTAGTGGGGGAGTGTATGTAGGCCACCCGAGTGGTAGGTGAGGGTGGGTTATCCCCTTAATGACTGTAGCGGCTAATAACCGCTATGGTGATTAAGGGGTTAGGGGACATTACATTGGCTGTTTTTATTCTTGTTTATGTTTTGCAGCATCGGAAGATGAGGATGACCTTCATCGTGGCAGCCGGACAAGGGTGAGTGCAATATGTATTTATTGTATTTATTGTTCTTTATGTATTTTAAATGGGCAAATGCACTATTATACATTTGTGGATAATAGTAATTGTGCCCATTACTATACTGTATGTGTTAGGGGGGTTTAGGGGCGTTATTTCTTTATAAGTATGTATGTGTTTTGTCATTAATTTGGGGGGGCACAGAATTGGTACTGCAGGCCCGCGGGTAACACCCGAGGGCCCCCGCCGGCCTATAGTATCATTGATGTGCATATATGTGTATGTTCGGGGGGTATAGGGGTTGTTGGTGTAATATATATATATATATATATATATATATATATATATATATATATTTATTTATATATATATTTATTTATATATTTATTTATTTATTTAATGTGGGGCTGTTGTGTGTGTAATTTTTTTATTGTGGGTAGCGGGGGTGGCCGAAGTGGGTATTAGCCCCAACGTTGGTTTGTTTAGGGCTTGCGGGTGGGTAGCGGGAGGCCTTAACCCCTTCATGACAGTACCGGTATTAACCACTAAGGTCATGAAGGGGTTAAGTGCACTCGCAAACGCAAGCCCTAAACAACCACCAAGGGCCAAATACCCCCTTCACCCACCCCCGCTACCCACAATAAACCTGGCCGCTAAGGTAATGAAGTGGCCTTTAAATGCATTTTTCCTGCCTCGGATGCATGCCGGGTGGCTCCGGTGCTGGTATTAATGGTATCAGCTCCGGAGACCACCGGCATCAATCCCAGGCAGGAAAAAGGCCTGATTTTTTCTAAGTGCCGTTCCGCCGCTCATCTGCAGCCTCTCCCCAGCAACTTCTCAACTTTTTGGGGCGAGACGGATTGTCGTGAAAATCTCAATTCTAGAGTGGCGCAAAGCTACTTGCCACTACTAGAATTGAGTGGATTTCAAAATATGGCTAATTGCGGCGCAAAATGCCTTTTCGCGGCGCCGATGGCGGGGAAAAAAAACCGCCAACAAACTTGCCGTTTTTTTGCTTTTCGCCAAGTTTTCGCCCCTTACTGAATCGGGGTATGCATTTTGGCGCAAAACGGGCGAAAAGTGCCTCTGCGCCGCTTACGGCATGAGGCCCATAGTTTGGAAAGCTGTTGTCTATTGTTTTTTTTCCACAATGTAAAGGTTGCTTAAATCTTCCTACTGTACAGTAGATATTTAAAAACGGTATATATATATTTTTTTTTATTAAATGAGGCATAGAACCACTACTTTTGGTAATGCAGCAATGCCCCCCTCCCCCCTCCCCTCTCAAGCCACAAGAAGTCTAAATGAGTTTAACTTATTTAATATTAGTATTTTGCCCCCTGGGCATTTTCTTCGCTTTAAAAATTGAAACTTTCTTTGTGTTAATCATGATCTAGCGTCAGTAGTTCCCATTGTAACCTTTAGACTGTTCCGGGCTCTGTAAAGAGCTCCCTCCTAGCCTTCTAGACTCTTGAGTGTACTTGTACTTGTCGCTTGCAACTTTTTTGCCGCAAAATTGATGCATAACAAATTCAGTTTCAATTGTGCTTGTGTAACGGGTGTTCCCCCACCCTATCGCAGATTATACTATGGGCGGAGAACATATATTGTTACCAGGTGTGTGGTGCGTTACCTGTTGGCTCACAGGAGGGCTGAGCTTCCGCCACGGGAAACCTGGGGCAATTATGATACTAATGAGTAACCACTTACTCGATGCAGCGCCTCCACCTGCGATGGCTCCCACCAGAGGGGGAGTGGTTCCTCGCAGGACAATCACAATAACCATATACACGTATGTGAGATAACCAAAGAGCTTTTAGTTTAGAACACAATAACACAGATATATCACACTTCATATAACAAGTGTCCCTCTCTAGAGAAGACACTAATCACGGCGTATCACGCAACTCTAACTCTGCGCCACGGCGGACGCCAACACTGTATGCGTCACGGCGGACGCTAATACCTCATGCGCCATGGCGGACGCTAACTCTTGCACAGAGAGACCCCTCCCCGTGTCCAGCAAACCCAACCCAATGTCTCACACTCCCAAGTCCTATACCAGTGTGTGTGTGTGTGTGTGTGTGACTGCGCAGCCACTATGTCTGTTGATAGGCCTTGTTGGTGCACGTGAGGGTATGGGTTACCTGCCGAGCACTCCAGTGCTCGGACCTGCAACGGACTTCACAAAGGATCCAGGCGAACTCCTGCACGATTTCCGAATCCAACACAGGATGATCCATCAGGGGCGATCCCACCCTGATAATAGTCCAGCTCGCTCAGCAAGACACGCAGTATTCTTTATTCTTACTATCCAGTAGCTAATGGGGCAGATCCCTAACTTAGGGCCTGTCCCTACAATACTTCACTAAGATGACTCAGGGCTATCTGGGGCCTAGGGGAATTGCTGGCCTAGTGCAGAGAGTCACTGACTCCTGCACCCTACCTCCTTCCCCTAGCTGCTCCGGTCACCAACTAACGTGCTGCCAGCCCACGAAATGTATCTAAATCTTCCTTGCAGGGAGATTCTCTAGCCCTATTGGCTCCCTGGCGTCACGTGGGGCGCTGCTGAGGCTCATGGGACTTGTAGTTCCCTTACAGAGCCCTCCTGTCATTTGTGGCCTTTCGCGCGCTTGTTTCGCGCATGCGCGATCCATCTCAGGGCCTCCCGTCGCACCGGCAGTCTGCGCCTGCGCGAAGCACTGTCATGGCGGCGCCCTGCACCGGGAACCGCCGGCGCGCCTCGCGACCCGACCGCGGCCCTAGCAACCGGCCGCACGCGTCTCCAGCAACCGGCCGCAACCTGAAGAGAACGCGTCACGCACGCTCATGCCCCCACACCTCCCCGCCATCGATCGCACGGCACGGTGAGTACCCAGAGGGGGGGCCCTGAACCGAAGGGGGACCTGGCTACACTTGTGTGTGTACTAAGCTTAAATTTCACCCCAAAATATTTCATTTGTGTTGGCCTACAGTCAGGGCCGCCAACAGAAATCATGGGGCCCGGGACAAATGAAAAGAGCAGGCCCCCCCCCCAACCCACAGCGCTCCCCACCCCCCCAAACCCATAGCGCACCTACCACGAAAAAATATCTTTTAGTGCGCAACTTTTACTTAACTGTTTTCTTATTGTGATACAGAAAAAAACATTACAATGCAACCTGTTTATTTTTATATTTTCAACAAAAGACATTTGCCTTTCTGCCTGGGTGAGTGGGTGGGTGAATGACGGTGGCTGGGTGGGTGAATGACGGTGGCTGGGTGACAGTGACTGACGGTGGGTGGGAGAAAGCGACTGACGGTGGGTGGGAGACAGTGACTGGGAGACAGTGAATGACGGTGGGTGACAGTGACTGGGTGGGTGACAGTGACTGGGTGGGTGACAGTGACTGGGTGAGTGACTGGATCGGTGGGTGAGTGACTGGGTGGGTGGGTGAGTGACTGGGTGGGTGAGTGACTGGGTGGGTTAGTGACTGGGTGAGTGAGTGAGGGACTGGGTGGGTGAGTGAGGGACTGGGTGGGTGAGGGACTGTGGGTAGGTGAGTGAGGGACTGGGTGGGTGAGTGAGTGACTGGGTGGGTGGGTGACAGTGGGTGGGTGACAGTGGGTGACAGTGGATGGGTGACGGTGGGTGGGTGACGGTGGGTTACTTACCTTGACCGGTGGGTGCTGCTTCCTTGCCGCCAGACACTTCCTCCTATTGCCCCCGATATCACCGGCAGCTGCCAGGGGCGCGAGGGGGGCTCGGGGTAGGGGGGCGCGGGAGGTGGGCGGCTGGAGGGGGTGGGGGCGAGGCGGACTAGGGCAGGAGGCACGCGAGGGGGAAGCTGAGTTGGTGCTTCCACCTCCGTATCAAGTTGGGAGCGCGGGGAGGGGGGGCTGGGTTGCGTGCGTTGGGGTTGTGCGCATGCGAGACGATTCCCCCTCCGTCGCACGTGGGCAGCGGGGAGGCTGGGTTGCGCACGCGGGGCCTGTCTTGGCGCTTCCCCCTCCGTTCCACGTGGGACGTGGGGGAGGGGGGGCTGGTTGCGCGCGCAGCGCCTGTCTTGGCGCTTTCCCCTCCATTCCACGTGGGGAGCGGGGAGTGGGCCAACAGGCAGCAGGCAGGACACCCTGCTTGCCCTGCGCATGCGCGGGGACCATTAAAAAAAAAATGAAATGTAATTAACTGGCGCCCGGCCGAGCAGGGGACCCGGGCCCCCCTGCCTACAGTAATGGTCTATGCTTTGTGTACAGATGTTCATTATTTATGTATTACAAAAGAATATTCCGTGCACTAGAAATCAATTAAAAGTTTGTCAAAATGGTCAGCCAAGTTCAACTTGGCAAAAACCCTAAGAAGAACAAATTGTTTTAGCACAGAATGAAGTTGCTATCTACAGTATTAACCCGAAAATGTATTTGACACAGCACCAACTTTTCATTATATAATATATTATTTTCTATTATATAAATTATTTATATAAGTTTATATTTATAATATATTTATTATATATAATTTATATTATATATGTATATGTCTATAAGTAATTATTATTACTATTATATAGTATAGATATTACAAATATTATTACACTAATAATTTGTAGCCGGTATTCAGTTTGAGAGATTCATCCAAAATACTTTCAAACAAAAAATTATGCGTCGCACTGTACTGTATGTACAAAGTGTTCATACATGCAACGTACTTTTAAAAAAAAAAGTTTATTTGAAGCACCAAAAAATGCAAACTTAAATCTTTGTATATACAGTAGGCACCTTAATATTCAAAACGCTTATATCTCTTATACATAGCATCAGATTTTAGAAATGAAAATAGGAAAGGACAAGAAGAATTCTCTTAACGTTAGTAACCAATAATATGCAAAGAAAATGATAATCAGGACAGACTGCTGTTTTAAGCCACTGTGTTCTCTATGTTTAGCTACACTGTACATTGCCCCTCGTGCTTTGCTATTTACTGGGAATGCTATTTAAATGACACAATGGGTACTTGGTTGTGTGTACTCTCCTGACTTTCTCATTTGGAAAATTCATTTGACAGCTGGTGAAGAGTTGCAGCATCAGGGATCCAGGCAGAGCTAAGAAGGTTATACAGTTCTGAGATGAAAGCTGCTGGAAACACAATGGTCGTAGAAACAAGAACTAATAGCCTGTGGCTTCCAAGTATGTAAACAAGTACAGTCTTGTATGATTACCACCTCGGAAGGAAGCACTTATTTCTCTGTTAACTCTGTCAATTCCACTCTGTCCTCGTATCTATATTCAGTGCTATTTTCCTGCTTTTAGTCCTGGAGAAGTGTAGATTCGTTGTGCGTTGTGATAGCCTTTAGGGTTGGAACAATAGGGTAAAGAGCTTTCTAAACCTCACACAATACACAAGAGACTGTAAGGTTTGGAGCACTAACTACACTAACTGTAAGGACTGAACACTAGAATTCCACCTATGTAGTGCCCGCATGGTAGTCCCATAGAAGGTATCACAACCTACAATGAAGGGATTTAAAGCTGCAGTTCAGTCAATATCCTGCATGTGTGTTTTTTTTAATAAATCAGTTCTGTACTGTGAGAAAATACTTGTAGCATTTTCTTTTTTTTAAAAAACAACTTTGAAAGACAATTTTTTATGTATTCTAATGTAACGAGCATTTTTGTTTCTATAGCAACCCTTTAGAAAGGCACAACCCCTTCCTTTTCTGTAACAGGCTCTGGCACACCCCTTTGTGAGTCCTGCCCCCTCCACAGCCGTGCACGAGCATGGAGCACAAATGTATCAGTCATTGCCTGGTCACATGATCTTCCCCACAGAACTGACAGAGCAACAGCATAAAGGCTTTATGCGCCGTCCCTCCTTTGTGACGCTAAACCAAATAATGGAGACCACACAATGTTGGAAGAAAAGGTCACAGCTTTATTTTAACATCCGCTGTTAAAATCCTACCAGCCTGCCCGCCAGCCAAGTATGCTCCATGCAAAATGGGGGGGAGATCCTTGCCCAGACAGCCAGCAATTGGCCCGCTCCCTCCCCCCGCCCGTAGCATGTGAATGGGGGGGAGATCCTTGCCCAGACAGCAAGCAATTGGCCCGCTCCCTCCCCCCGCCCAAAAGCACTGTAAAATGGGAGGGGAGATCCTCATTCAGCCGATGATGGGCTGCTTCCCTCCCCCTCCCGCCCCTAGGGTCAGCTTAGGCCCAGCCCTAAAGCTGGCGCCCAGCCTTTTACCAGCGTTGATTGGGCATAGGCCGGCCCGGCCCTACAGCCGGCCCCTCCAGCCTGCCGCGCTGTTCTAGGGGCTCCAGCTGAGGGACAGACCCTAAAGTCCTCGCACTTTCTCCGTCTCGTGAGCTTGGCTGGCGCGGCAGCTCCGCTGTGACGAGGAGACAAACTGCTCCTGTGTGATACAAATCATGTTAATATAACATTCCAACAGCTCAATACAATAGCAAAACATTGGGGATGGGTGGGTGGGAATTCCGTTAGCTCTGTCTCTCTCCCCTGGGGCCCCACTCTTTATACCCTCTCCCCCCTCCCCCTGCATGGGAGGGGACAAGCAGCCTTCCCACTCCGTGTGGGAAGGGGGAGGGGGGTTAGCCGACCCCCCCCCTACCAGCTCTCGCCAATCAGGACGTCGCAGCCCTTAAGGAGCCTACGACCCCATGCTGGGGCCTCTGCCTCTTCATAAAGGCTTTATGCGCAGTCCCTCCTTTGTGACGCTAAACCAAATAATGGAGACCACACAATGTTGGAAGAAAAGGTCACAGCTTTATTTTAACATCCGCTGTTAAAATCCTACCAGCCTGCCCGCCAGCCAAGTATGCTCCATGCAAAATGGGGGGGAGATCCTTGCCCAGACAGCCAGCAATTGGCCCGCTCCCTCCCCCCGCCCGTAGCATGTGAATGGGGGGGAGATCCTTGCCCAGACAGCCAGCAATTGGCCCGCTCCCTCCCCCCGCCCAAAAGCACTGTAAAATGGGAGGGGGAGATCGTCATTCAGCCGATGTTGGGCTGCTTCCCTCCCCCTCCCGCCCCTAGGGTCAGCTTAGGCCCAGCCCTAAAGCTGGCGCCCAGCCTTTTACCAGCGTTGATTGGGCATAGGCCGGCCCGGCCCTACAGCCGGCGCCTCCAGCCTGCCGCGCTGTTCTAGGGGCTCCAGCTGAGGGACAGACCCTAAAGTCCTCGCCCTTTCTCCGTCTCGTGAGCTTGGCTGGCGCGGCAGCTCCGCCACCCGGAGGCCCCTGTGCCGGGCACTGGCTACCCTGGGGCCGACACGCCCACCCAAAGCTGCGACCTTTGATCTTAATTCTTCCCGCAAAAAACCTTTGATGTTACTTAAGAACACCTCCAACCCCTTTGGTGATAGATGCACACAGTCCCTTCTGTGCCAGCTGCACTCCTTGGTGTCAGTCTCTCTGCGCTTTAAGAGTTTTACCGCCGCTATAGGATGAATTTTGCCCATGGCCTTATTTACCTTCCTCCTAGCTTTCTCTTTCCGTGGCCCTTTTAAAATTTGCTTTGGACTAATTACAGACCAAATGATTAAAACCTCACTCCACAGCGCCTTCAAGCGGGCGCATTCCTGCTGTAACCGATAAATCAACTCTAGTGTTTTGTTGTTGGCTGGGTCATTCCCCACGAGGTGTAGCAAAATAACATCCGGTTTCACCTGAAATTCTGCTCATGCCTTGTCCAGAGCCTATTACAGATCAATCAAGCACCTTCCTCTCTTCCCAAGCCAACGCCAATTCACCCCCTCCCCCGTACACCACAGCTGCTGGCCGCACCGCTGATCCTTCGCCCATACGTGCGCCCACTGAACGAAGGAATGACCCATGATCCACACTTCCAGGGTCCTTGTGCAGCTGTCTACTGAGAGGGAAAAACATGTTAATCTTCTTGCATCCGCACGTTGCTGTGCCCTTTGGCCCTGATGTAACCCCCTATAGGCACTGGGTTTCCACCTCCCCGGTTTCTACATTTGGTCCGGCATACAGCCGTTCTCAGCTGCCGCTGTAGCGGCACCAATTCTAAAGCAATGGGTACCAAATACACTAGGATCCATCCCCCCTAGCAGCAAGGCACCGTCTAAAACGCTTTGAAATTGTTACCTTGTGAGTGGTGTTGCGTCCTGATGAATGATGAAATTGCCCCAAACTTTGGGCCTGTGCCTTACGTACCCCTTACTCAACGCCACTGGGCAAACTACTGTTATCCTCTATAGTGAGGAGGACCTACGCTCCCCTTCCCGCTTGGTCGGTTTTAGACCTATGAATCTTGCATGCCACCGACGTAGCATTGAGAATCCTGCTCGCGAAAAACAAGCCCGAACCCTGGATTGTTTAAGATGCCGCCACTAGCTCGCCAACCCTGGAGGCACCAAGAAAGCCACGGCAAATACTACACTGAACAGTTCCCTTTTCCGCTGTACTGAAACATAGCTCTTTTGCTGCCATCATCAATACCTTGAAAAAGAACGCTGTGACGTTCGAAACGCGTTGTATGGGTCTTTTGTCACATTAAAGTGCCCTTTTATTTATTTATTTTTGAATCTTGGTCCTTCCTGCTCTGTTTTTGCTATTGCCCTTTTGTTCTCAATTTTCCTGTTATACTGCATATCTGTAGCTGCACAGCCTGTCTACCACTCCTAGGATGTGAGTATTGCTTATGTTCAGGGGAACCTGCCAATGAGACTGAGGGTGAGTGGGCTTGTACCCTCTACCACCTGTCTTCAGGAGGATAGTACCCATACTATTGCATATTAAGTACTATATCATACTCATTGTATATACCTTGGCTTAGTGGTTTGGCTCACTATTTCATTATACCTGCATAGAGCGCTTTAGCCTATTTTACTATCATCAATACCTGAAGCCTGTCTGGCGTTATCGGCTCCCTACTGTCAGTTCACTTGGCTTCACCCCTATCCCAGCCTATTATTAGGGTTCTCCTAACTATGAAATCCTTAGTTACTGTATGTCCTTGCAGATGTGCTATTTCAGAAAAACAGACAGTCCTGCCATCATGGCCCCAACCCTGGTCTGCGTCGCCCCAGCTGCCTTCTGGGCCTGTAGGAAGCTAATGATCCACGCGCTGCTACCTCGCTTACCCTCGACTCTGTCCTTTTGCTTGAATACTAGCCATGTGTGCCAAGCCTGGAGGTAGGTTCTCCAAGTGCGTGGGGCTAGCGACTTCTGGATCAGGTCCGTAAGTCCGCTATCCCCATCTGCCCAAGGTGACGTGGGCATGTATTAGTGTAACCTTCCTAGCACCTTAGTATTCCTGAATAAGGCCCTTCAGTGTATGGGCAGTGAGTGAAACTGTCCAGCCATGCGTCCCAGGCATCCTCCTTGGTAATTTTCTCCCGTATGACATGCGGGTATATAGAGGCGAATTTAAGATTGCGACTTGCGAGTGTGGTTACCAAATTCTAAACATATTCTTACCGCGATGTTCCCCCATATGTTTTATATGTGTCGCATATAAGGTCTATGTATTTAAGGACGTTCAGACCCTCTTCTGGGTGCTTCTCCAGCAGGCAGCTGGCTAACACAAGGTAACCTCTTAGCCAGTTGTCCATGGTTTTATACTTACTAGCTCTCTCCTCACCTGTAGCCTTTGCTTTTTCCCTGGCCTGAAACCCATCAGCAAAAGGTCGTGTACGTCCGTGAACTTTCCCTTTTATTAATTATCTCACTTTGGGTGTAGATAGAAGAATCCGTCTAGTTACTTCCAGGGCAAGCAGGTAAATAGTGGCTGAACCAGCCTGGGTGGTGAAGGATTGATACTGGTCCCCCCGCGCCCCCTGCTTGGCGTCGCACCCAGAGCGGGTGTCTGGCTTCCCTCCTCGGCGTCCGTCCGATCATAGTGGTACGGGGTAGAATTGATCAGCAGTACTGCCGCTCCTATCTAGACCAAAACTCACCAGTGAAGGAATGAACAAATAATTTATTAAACTACCTAAAACGGATACACCAACAAACAGAAAAGAGAACCTCCTCCCACGCGTTTCAATTGAAATGGTCTTTCTCAAGGCGTGTAAACCGACTGGAGAGACGTCATAGCGCCGGCGTAAGTGTCCTTCCCTTTACATTAAAGTGTAAGCTCTTCGGGGCAGGGACTCTTCCTTAATGTTACTTCAATGCCTAAAGCACATATTCCCATGATCTGTTATTTATATGATCTGTTATTTATTTGATTACCACGTGTATTACGACTGTGAAGCGCTATGTACCTTAATGGCGCTATATAAATAAAGACATACAATACAATACCATTGCTGGCGCTTACGCCGTCGTCCTTAATTTTTGGGGCCTTGCTCTCCCGCGCTGCCCCCTGCTTTGTACCGCTTGGCCTAGCCTTAAGTGACCGGTTAATCACCGCTGTCTCTTTAGGAATTTATACATACAGGTTTTGTGAAATTGCGCTGTCACTATCTGAATCGCTATTACCCGTACTAGACTAGGATTTATTTCCTTACCTGGAATCTCGTTGCTCGGGTTAGTACCCTGCGCTGACCTGGCCTGAAGCGCGGTGACTGGCCTCGGCGTCTGTCCCCCTCCTCGCCATGCATCGGTGAAGGTGAGTAGGGGTCCTGGTCCACATTCCATGCGTGCAATGACCAGTCATTGGCCGTCGCTTCCTGCGAAAACTGAGAGGACCCCATGCAGGATCCCGGGGCTGGGTCGCCTTAAATCCTCTCCCCCCACCCCCGCCGGTGACAGAGCAGAATGCCCGTCTCTGCGCTGCAGTTAATCTGCCCGACACAGCGTGGCCCATGGGTGGGAGGGGCAGGGGCCCCACGGTGGGTGGGGCGGTTATACACCAGACCGCCCGCGCCCCTGCCTGCTGGAGGTAAGTAGGTGGGGTGGTTGGGTATGGCGTGTGGTTATATAATATGTTGGTGCTTCACGGTAGTACCCTGCTCACAGTCTGTCCTGTATTGTGAGGGGTAAGGTTGAGGTCGCCCTGAGGGGTGAACTTGAGGTCGCCCTGCAGTACCGCTAGGGGCCTCATGGTGGCGCTGCTGCAGAGGAGGGCCAAGGTAACAGCCTGCCTCTGCAGACCTGCCTGTGACCTCCTGTCTCTTTAATAAACATGGGGAGGGAGGGAAACCCCCCCCGGAAACCCCCCCTCCCCCTGCTCACAGAAGCCTGGGAGCCCGCGTGGGAGAAGAGCGCCCCTCCCTCCCCTGCTGCAGCACATTGGAGGGAGGCGAGTCATGGTGCTGAGGAGCCAGCAGCACCGCACGCAGGTCGGAGGGGTGAGTGGGATGGGGGTGAGTGGGACGGAGCCAGATTGTCCCTGTGGTGGAGGGGTGAGGAGGCTGTGTGGTGGGAGCCGGCGCGTGGCCACCCCCAGCAGAGGGGTAAGCGGCCTGTTGCAGTGGGAGCCGACAGGCGCGCTCCCCGGCCGGCGCATGCGGTGCCTGATCGCCCCCGCGGTCGGGAGAGATGGTAGGGGGGGGGGGGGACCTGGGCATCGGGCGCCCTGCTCGGCGCGCGGCCGTCACCTGCAGAGTGGTGAGCGGGCTGGCGGCGCTGGGGCTGGCGGCGCCAGCACAGGAGCGACCCCCACCCCCCTCCCTGCCGGGACCGCGCTTGGGCAGAGGGAGTAGGGCGCGGGTGGCGGGGCCTCGCCGAAGCGCGAACCGGGAGGGGGGACAGGGCCTGGGAGCAGGGGAAGGAGAGGGTGCGGGAATAGAGGCCGGGAGGCGCCGTGGCCCGGCGGGGGTATCAGTAGTGAGGCGGAGGGACCTTGCAGGGGAAAAAGCCGAGAGGTGGCGGGGCACAGACTGGGGGGTGGGGGGCGGATAGGGGGGCATAAAGCTGGAGGGGGCCCCAGGGTGGGCGCGGGAGCGTGGTGGGCTGCAAGCAGGTGCCTGCACTTGGCGGGGGAGCTGGGAGGGCTGTGGGATGAGGAATGGGGATACCTACCTACACGCACACAAACATGCGCACACGCACACATAAACATGCACACATATACATGCACACACGTATACATGCGCACACGCACACATATACACACACAAACATGCGCACATAAACATGCGCACACGCACATATATACACACACAAACATGCACACACGTATACATGCGTACACGCACACATACATGCGCACACGCACACATATACACACGCACACATACATGCGCACACGCACACATATACATGCCCACACGCACAGATACACACACGCACATACATGCGCACACGCACACATACATGCGCACATATACACGCACACAAACATGCGCACACGCACACATAAACATTCACACACGCACACATAAACATGCACACACATAAACATGCACACACGCACACATATACATGCGCACACGCACACATATACATGCGCACACGCACACATATACATGCGCACACGCACACATATACACGCACACATATACATGCGCACACATATACATGCGCACACGCACACATATACATGCGCACACGCACACATATACATGCGCACACATATACATGCGCACACATATACACTGTGTGTGCGCATGTTTATGTGCGTATATATTTATGGTATTGCATGACCTGAGGAAGAGGAAAACTCTTGAAAGCTTGTCCCATGACACAAATTGTTGGTCCAAATAAAAAAAAAAAGGTATCAATAAATACTGAAGAACTCTCTCTCTCTCTCTCTCTCTCTCTCTCTCTCTCTCTCTCTCTCTCATCAAAAAATAAATAGATGATAAAGCAACTGTAAATATTCCTGTATATTCATTTGCATGTCTTAGACAGGTCTGCAACCCTGTCTTTCACCATTATCACCCAGCAAACAGCACTTCCACTGCAGCAAGGGATTCTGGGAAATGACATGCAAATGAGCACAGTGCCACTTTTTATCTCATGCTCACATTACATGAGCAACCCTTAGTCAATGCATGCTGCTTTAAACACAGCTTTTAAGCAAGGACTTGGGAGATGCAAAGTCAGTTAACCCACTCACAGACATGTTTCTTTTTTTTTTTTTTTTTTTTATTCAACACCTTTTTTAAGTTTACAAACTTTTTTGGTAACCAAAAAAACACACCAGTGTGACAAACGTCACTTAACATTAGAAAGACACCAAAACATACACACCCACACACACAGATACACACCCACACACACAGATACACACCCACACACACAGATACACACCCACACACACACAGATACACCCACACACACAGATACACCCATACACACACACACACACACACACACACACACACACACACACACACACACACACACACACACACACACACACACACACACACACACACACACACACACACACACACACACACACACACACACATACACACAGATACACACACACACACACACACACACACACACACACACATACTGGTACACACACACACACACACACACATACTGGTACACACACAGACTGACACACAGACTGACACACACACAGACTGACACACTGGTACACACACACACACTGGTACACACACACACACACACACTGGTCCACCCACACACACTGGTCCACACACTGGTCCATACACACACACACTGGTACACACACACACACACTGGTACACACACACACACACTGGTACACACACACACACACTGGTACACACACACACACACTGGTACACACACACACACACTGGTACACACACACACA
This sequence comes from Ascaphus truei, assembly GCF_040206685.1. Lineage (NCBI taxonomy): Eukaryota > Metazoa > Chordata > Amphibia > Anura > Ascaphidae > Ascaphus > Ascaphus truei. The sequence goes on from NC_134487.1 coordinate 185,984,148, forward strand.
CACACTGGTACACACACACACTGATACACACACACAGTGGAGTACAGACAGAGGCAGCCAAGAGCAGGCGGCTCCCTGCCCCCCCTGCACCCACCCCCGCGCCCATCTCCCGCACCAAGGGGGAGGGGGGGGAGCGCTGGGACGCAAAGGTACAAACTGCCGCCCCCCCCCTCCCCCGGCGGCCAGCCTATCACCCCGGGCGGGCAGCCACGGGTTCCTGGGGCAGAATGGGGGGACACCGCGCAGCCACCACTGCCCGCCCCCGCACCAAGGGGACCTGGGGGGGGCGGGGGGCAGGGAGCGCCAGGACTGGAGTCAAATGCACAAAAACCCACCTCCTATCACCCTGGGCGGGCAGAGGGGGGGAGACACTGCGCAGCCGACAGAGGAGCCAGGAGCGGGAAGTGACACACACACCACGTTTGCTCTGCAGAAGGAAGTGGAAGTCCCGCCCCCGGCATTCTATGACCTGCAGCCAATCCCCTGCGGCCCGGCTGGCATTGTAAGTCCCGCCCCCCGGCAACCATTCATTCAACATGGAAAAAAACTTACCTGCTCTTGCATGGCATCCTCCTCACCGCCACATACCGGGACCAGGGCCAAAACCTGGGACAAATCCGGGACAGACAGAGAACAGGGACAGGACACAAAAAAACGGGACTGTCCGGCAAAAGGGGGACAAATGGTCACCCTACCCATACACACCCAGAGAGGTAATACCGGTATACACATACACGCCCAGAGAGGTAATACCAGTATACACATACACGCCCAGAGAAGTAATACCGGTATACACATACACGCCCAGAGAGGTAATACCGGTATACACATGCACACCCAGAGAGGTAATACCGGTATACACATACACGCCCAGAGAGGTAATACCAGTATACACATACACGCCCAGAGAGGTAATACCGGTATACACATACACGCCCAGAGAGGTAATACCGGTATACACATACATACCCAGAGAGGTAATACCGGTATACACATACACGCCCAGAGAGGTAATACCGGTATACACATACCCGCCCAGAGAGGTAATATCAGTATACACATACACACCCAGAGAAGTAATACCAGTATACACATACATGCCCAGAGAGGTAAGAAGAAGCAGAGGTCCCAAAATGGGGCCGTCGCGCCCATAATGGCCCGTGCCTCCAGGGGGTACTTAACGTGCTTTCCTTCCCCCCACCACGAGGCTTGGTGGATTTGCGCGCGAATCAACACGGGGAGGGGCTAATGGGGCGGGCTATTTAAACCCTGCGCTCGCAAAAGCTACTCACTGACTCTGTTTTCTTCTCCCTGCAGGTCCCTGTGAGAGTGTCTCCCGGTAGCAGCATGGACCCCAGCAGCACGAGGCGCATCCAGGCTCAGGCAGCTGATCGCCGGACATCGCGCCCGGCGGCCCCACGGAAGCAGTGGCCAGAGCAGGAAGAGCTGCAGCCCTCTCCCATCCGGAGAGGGAAGCAGGCGGCCCAGCCCCCTCCCAGCTCCTCTCCTATCCGGAGAGGGAAGCAAGCGGCCCAGCCTCGCTCACAGCCCCCTCCCAGCTCCTCTCCCATCCGGAGAGGGAAGCAGGCGGCCCAGCTCCTCTCCCAGCTCCTCTCCCATCCGGAGAGGGAAGCAGGCAGCCCAGCCTCGCTCCCAGCCCCCTCACAGCTCCTCTCCCAGCCGGAGAGGAAGGGAATCAGCCCGGCAGGCTGGCTCCGCCCCCCAGCCTCACTCCCGTGCCTGCTCGCAGCAGAGCAGGGAAGGGAGGGCTGTTCTACCCCCCCTCATGGTAGAGGACTTTAGCCATCACCCTGCAGCTCCAGTCCCCGCTCCCCCTGCTGGCATGGCCCCCCCCCATCCCTGCAAAAACGGCCCCTCCAGCCCCCAGCCACCCTCCCCCTGCAGCTGTTAGCCACACTCCCACTGCTGGCCTGCCCCCCCCTCCCGCTGCACAGCACATCGCCCCCCCTGCTATGCATAACACCCCCCCCCCTGCTGACCAGACCCCCCCCCCAGGGCCGGCCCGAGCCAGCCCACCAACGCGGCAAAGCCAGCCCCGGTGCTCCTGGCGCCTTACCCCCAAGCGCCTTACCCCCAAGCGCTTTACCCCCAAGCGCCTTACCCCCAAGCGCTTTACCCCCAAACGCCTTACACCCACGCGTCCCAAGCCCCCCCGTACGCACCGGTAAATCACACGAACTACGCCCCTGCGCCGTATGCACCTGCCCCCTACGCGCCATACCCGCCAGCGCAGGCACCCACACACAATGCCCCAGTGCCCGGTGCACCTGCGCCAGACGCCCCTGGCGCGCCGGCACCTGCCTTGGATACATCAACGGCGGTCCCGCTGCCCCTGCCTGCGGGGTGCCCCCCAGTGCCCCGGGCACCTCCCCAGGCGGATGCGCCGGCACCAATGGCGCTGGGAAGCGTCGCCGATCCGGGGAGCAGTAACAGGAGCCGTGCAGCTGCCAAAAGACCCGGGACCGGTCACCCAGGTGCACAAGCCGCAGGATCAGGTGAGCATGAAAATGCAGCATTGGAATGTAATGAGGATGATGTTGATGGGGACGTTAGTGATGGGTGGTCGGTTTGGTCAGGGTCGGACTGTGAGTCCCAGGGGTCAGACAGTGAGGATAGTGAGAGCGCAAGAGCGAGCAGCGAGTCAGGCACAAGCAGTGGCGCAGACAGCGACGAGACCCCAGGGGTAAAGCGCATAAGGAAACAGGTAGAGGCATTGAGCAAGGCGGCAAAGCGGAGTAGGACAGATAAGGGAAAACGTAAAGCGCGCAAAGACAAAGGGGCGGCTTCCACCCACAGTGGGGAGGATTCGTTTGCAGTTGAAACTAGCCCCCTGTACACACACCTGCCCAGGAGAACACAGAGAGACATAGGTAACAGGAAGTATGTGGATATGTTCAAGCTGTCTGTAAAGGGGCGAGCAGAGAGGCAACGCGCGCGAGAGGCAGGCGAGAAAGGGCAGGTAGTGAGGAGTAATGCAAACTGGGTTATGGGTTTCATTGTGTTCGGGGACTGTTTCCTTTCAAAACATCCCAAGGAATTGCATAATGTGTTGAGATACATGAGTGTGATACAGAACATACATGACGAACACGAGGGGTCAGCGTGGCGGGATTATGACGAGCAGTTCAGGCATAGGTGGCAGGGGGATACACGGTTGAGTTTGGGAAAGATGGACATGGAATTGTGGATGAAGTTAGTGGGACGGGGGAAGCAGGGGGGCGACGCCACCTTTCCCAAGGGTCCAGGCGATCGGCCTGGGAGTGATTCAACAAGCAGGGGCAATAAAAGGGAGTGTTGGGCGTTTAATGATAAACACTGCAAGCTGGGGGCGGGTTGCAAGTTTAGGCATGTGTGTAGCCGGTGCGGGGGTAGCCACCCCGTCAAGAAGTGCTTCAAAGGCCCTGGGCAACCGGAGCGCTAACACCAGTCAGCCTTAGCGGTGTGGGCCGTTGGCTAAAGGGGTACCCCGACCGGGAGAAGGTGTTTTTTTCTTGGAGGAGGGTTTAGAAGGGTTTTTTTTCACACACCAGTGGGGGGGTGAGTTAAAGGGGATAAAATTGGGACGTATGGTGGGCCCATTCACACACCCCCCCCCCCCCATTGCTCAGTTAATGATTTCCCCGGGTGCAAAAAAAATAATATATATATATATATATATATATATATATATATTTATATTCAGGTAATTAAGACATATGGGGAGGGAGCACCATTGGTAAAATTGACATAGAGGCAGCCTTTTCGGCTGTTACTCTGGGCCCCCAGCAGCTTCAGAGGCACAATCGAATGCTCAAAGGGGTACATGAGTAATTAGATAATCTACTAACATGTTTTCTGTCTTCACAGCGGGGGCCCCTCGATATTTTATTAATAACATGCGTACGCCTTTGCAAGCGATCAGCAGTCAGGGTTTAGGGTCACAGCTTGGGGTGTGGGGTGAGTCCCCAGTAAGTGGCCTTACTGGGTCCTCCGGGTGGCGGAACTGTCAGGCCAGTCATCGTAGGGACACCATGAATTCCCGAAATGGGGCTCCACCCGATGCGGATGGGCCGCCAGGTAACGGTTCCCCTGAAAAGATTGTGCAGGCTGGAGGCGCCGACGCAGGCGGTCGGTCGCTGTACCCCTGGCACCAATCTTAGGCAGCTGGGCTCTATCCTATGCGGGTAGGCCCAGGCGGCTCTGATAAGGGGGACCTAGGGGCCGTGGAGAGTGTCTCTTGCGGTGGAGAGTGTCTCTCCCAGTAACGGTAGACGGGGGCCGTGGAGAGTGTCTCTCGCGGCGGAGAGTGTCTCTCCTGGTGGACGGTAGATTAGGGCGGGTGGAGGAGGGCTCCCCCTGCCGGAAGATACCGAGAATAGGGATGACAAAGGACTAAGATTATGGCTGACAGTTATTTGCAGGTATTGTTAAAACAATAAAGCTGTGACCATTTTTACTTCCACAAAACTGTGTCGTCTCAGTTTGTTAGGGGGGGCGTAAGTAAACCACGCAGTAGGCACACTAGGCCGTTAATATCAGTATAGATATGCACACCCAGAGAAGTAATACCAGTATACACATACACAATGTAATACAGGTATACACTATGACAAAATACCCTTTTTGGCTGAAGGGTTCTTGTCTGGGAACCTTAAATCCCACTGTCTTTTAGGGTAAGCACAGTCACAGGACCATCCAGCTCTGGTTTAAAGGCTTTATTTTCTTTGTCACTCCAGCAGACAAAATCAAGACAAACAAAAGAATCAAAATAAATCCTCGCTCTATCTGAGCATTAACTAGACAGCAATTCTCTAGCTATCTTTGGGTGGCTTTCCCACTTACCAAACAATAAAACACAGATATCATAAACCAAACCTGTTGCAGGCCAGTGCCTGTCTGTAGCCTCCAGCTCTCTTAGGCTGAGGCCCCAGTGCCTCCGCAGCACGCGCGCCCGCGAGACTGGCGGCGTGTGCAGCCGATTCCCCGGTCTGCAGTGAGCTGCAGGAAGAGAGACCGGGGTGGGGGGGAGGGAGGGCGTGGCGGGGGAGTGACGTCACCCGGCAGGTTCGCCCTCGTTAGCTGAACCGTAGGGGGCGTGGCTTAGCGCTCCATCGCGAGTCCTGCTCTCAATTCTTTTTTTTTTTTTCCAAAATTTTTTATTAGGCAATAATAATTGTTAACAAATTTGTTAAAACAGAACATATGTGGCCTTATACAGTTTTTAACATTTTGAAAGAAAGAGACTCCACGTCCCCCTGTTCCTCCGGGGTCAATCGGGGTAGCATGGAGTTGAAACAGAAAGAAGATGAAAGAGAAAGAAGAGAGGGGGGAGGAGGGGGGGAGCGGGTGTATCACCCCCTCGTCCTGATCCGCCCAAACACTTGCCATCTCCTATGATGGCCTCCAGGGCTGTATTTATGTATTAGTTCTATTGGTCTGGGTCATACGTGTGTACCACGGATCCCAAGTTTTGTTGAAGGTGGTAGTGGACCTTTTCACAAATGCAGACAGTCTCTCCATGTCTTTTACATCATTGATTCTGTTTATCACCGTCTGTCTGGAGGGGGGAGACACCTTCTTCCAGGCGGCTGCCACCGCACATCTGGCCGCCGTGAGAATAAGGGAGATTAATTTGCCTGTTGGTCGGTCCAGTGTCTCTAAGGGCCTGGCCAAAAGGTAGGTCAGCGGTTCAATTGGGATTGTGAGGTCTGTGACCTCTTTTATAAGATTATGTATAGTTTCCCAGTATTTTTGAATTTCTGGACATGACCACCAGATGTGGGCCATGTCCCCCCGTTGACCGCAGCCTCTCCAGCATAGGTCGGAGGCCAGTGGGTAGATTTGGCTAATTTTGGCTGGGGTAAGATACCAGCGAAACAGGATTTTATAAATATTCTCTTTTATTGTGGTGCATATGGAAGTTCCTGAGGCTGTTTCCCAAATACTTTCCCAATCCTCTCGGTCTATAACAATGTCCAATTCTGCTGCCCAATGCAGCATATAGTCGTGCGTCGGAGCTTCTGAGGCTTTCTCAAGCTCTGCACATATTTGCGTTATAAGACCTTTCTGATGGCCGGGCTCTCTGCAGAGCCTTTCAAAGCCAGTGAGAGGGGGAAATTCCAACGTTGGGGATAGTGTTTGAGTGAAGTGCCGAATTTGTAGGTATTTGAAGACGTTTAGGTCTCTTAGTTCATATTTGGTCCGTAGATTTTGGAAACTCAGGAACTGCCCAAAGCTCAGGAGGTCAACAATTGCTCTGATATTTTTGGTTTCAAATTGGTCAAATTGTCTGGGCTCACATCCAGGTGGGAATTTTGGGTTTTTGTGGATTGGTGTAAGTTGGGAGTGAGGTGACATGAGCTTAAATTTATATCTGCATTTCGTCCAAATTTCCCAGGTGTGTCTCATTGGGCCTAATTGGAATTTGTTACTTGGCATGTCTTCCTTACTCATGGACCAAAGGCAAGCTGGCAGTGAGGGCGTCCCGGCATAATGTGTTTCTATACCTAGCCAGCAGCATTGTTTCGGGCTAGTGTTCCAGACCACCGCCTGTCGCAGTTGTGCGGCCAGGTAGTATCTTGATACGTCTGGGACTCCTAGTCCTCCTCTCCCCCTTGGGGCCAGAAGAACCGTTTTGGCGACTCTAGGTTTTTTACCTTGCCAAATAAAGTGGAGAATTGATTTTTGAATATTCTTTAATTCTGAGCCAGGGATGGGTACCGGGAGTGTCTGGAAGTAATATAGCAATCTAGGGAGTATGTTCATTTTAACCGAGACCATCCTCCCGATCCATGATATTTGGTATCCTCCCCATTTGTTTAGATCTTGTTTGATTTTTTTGAACAGTGCCGGATAGTTATGTTGGTAAAGAGTTTGGTAAGTCCTCGATATCTTAACTCCCAAGTATTTGATACAGGAGGAGCTCCAACGATAGTCAAAATTTAATTTGAGGAGTTTCACCTCTGGCTCTGGCAGGCTTAGATTCAGGGCCTCCGATTTGTCTTGGTTTATTTTATATCCTGAAATTTGTCCAAATTCATGGAGTTCTTTATGAAGGTTGGGTAGGGAGATTTGAGGTTTGGAGAGGGTTAGTATGACATCATCAGCAAATAGGGATATTTTGTGCTGCCTTTGTCCAATTTCTATTCCCTGGATGTCTCTATTGAGCCTTATTGCTGATGCCAGCGGTTCTATGGTTAGTGCAAAGAGGAGAGGAGATAAGGGGCACCCCTGTCGAGTACCATTTGTAATCTCAAACCTCTGGTTATTGCCGCCAGGTAATGTTACCGTTGCTGATGGGTTGTGGTATAATCTGCGGACCCCCTCTAGGTATGCGTCTTTGAAGCCGAATTTACGCATAGTTTGGTCCAGGAATTGCCAGTTTATCCTATCGAACGCCTTCTCTGCGTCTAGGCTTAATAAAAGTGCTTTGGTCCCCGAGAGGTGGACATGCTCAATTATGTTGATTATCTTCCGAGTATTATCTGAGGCTTGTCTGCCCATTACGAATCCGACTTGATCTATATTTATGAGCCTCGGTAAGATGGGATTTAATCTGTTAGCCAGAATTTTACTATATAGTTTGAGATCACTGTTAAGTAGGGAGATTGGACGATAGCTTCCACACTGCATCGGGTCTCTGCCGTCCTTATGAATAATGGCCAGATTGGCTAGAGACATTGATGCGGGAATCTGATTCCCTTCCAAGAAATGGTTAAATGTAGCTAGAAGATGTTTGGATAGTGTGGGCAGGAATCTTTTATAGTAAACATTGGTGAAACCGTCAGGGCCGGGAGACTTGGTGATCTTTAATGATTTGACCGCCATTTCCAGTTCCTCTTTTGTAATCTCAGCATCGAGGACAGTGTTTTCCTCCTCCGTTAAGGTGGGGAGTTGGCATGTATTCAGATATTGTGTTATATTTTCTATGGTTATTGGTGGAGAGCGGTCATTTTTGGATCTGAGGTTATATAACTCTGTGTAGTATTTAGTGAATTCTTCTGCGATTTTATTCTCACTATATTGTATCTCACCAGATTTACTTTTGATAGCTGTTATTTGGGATCGCTTTTGCACCCCTCTTAGTTTACTTGCTAAGAGTCTGTCAGCCTTGTTCCCTTTGTCGTAGTACAGTTGGTTTGTCCATTTAAGGGCCTTTTCCACATCCTCCAGCTGAATTTGCCTAAGTTTTGATCTAGCTGCAAGCAATTGTTTATATAGTTTTTTTGTAGGGTCTGCCTTATATGCTTGCTCTATTGTTTTAATGTTATCGGTTAGTTCCTTGATTTGTATTAGGCGGGCTTTTTTCCTATGGGAGGCGATGGAGATGATTTTCCCTCTGATGTTTGCCTTATGGGCTTCCCATAGGATTGCTGGAGAGGAAACTGTACCTGTGTTGAAAAAGAAATAGTCCTTAAGTGAGGCTCTTATTTCCCTTTCTATCTCTGGGTGATTTAATAGCGAATCGTTAAGTCTCCAAGAGTAATTTGTTGTTTTTTCAAAGGGGAGTGATAATGTCAAGGTGATTGGGGCGTGATCCGACCAGGTGATAGAGCCAATGTCTGAATCAGTGGTTGCCGCCAGTACGTTTTTTGTGGTCAGGAAATAATCTATTCGAGAATAAGTCTGGTGAGGAGCTGAGTAAAAAGTATAGTCTCTCTGGCCCTGATGCTGGGATCTCCATATGTCCACTAATGAAAATTCGCTTAGAATTCCCCTAAACCTTTTCCCCTTGATCTGGGAGTGGGTTGTGCGGGGGGGGTCCCATCGTGGTTGATCTATCCTCGGTGGGGTTTAGCACCATATTTAGGTCTCCTCCCACTATCATCGAGGATAGATATCCCGGGTCGACGCCCTCGAGAACAGTCTGTAGGAATTCAATTTGGTTTTCGTTTGGGGCGTATACATTGATCAGGGCAATTGTCGAGCCCGCTAAAGAGCCATACACCACTAGAAATCTACCTTCTGGGTCCGCTGTTGTTTTGATATGATTGAATGGGGTGCCTTGTCTGATCAGGATAGCTACACCCCTTTTCTTACTGCTGAATGAAGCAAAAAAGCTTGTTGGGAACATTTTTTTGAATAAATTTGGGGGGTCCTGGGATGTGAAGTGGGTCTCCTGTAGGAATATAATGTCCCCCCCTGTTTTTTTCATGTCCTGGAGGGCCAATCGTCGCTTTCTATGATTTTGCAGTCCTTTTACGTTTAGAGATCTGACTCTAATCGGGGCTGACGTTGCCATTTTAATGCTTTAAATTTATGGTGCGTGGGCTTGAGGTCTCAGCTTTCCCACTAGCTGAGACCCTGCTCCCATTTTTGGGTGAGATGATGTGCACGGGAGTGCAGTTTTTTAAAGTAGGGGGTATGGCTTCTGTGACCGTCTTTGAGGGCTTATAGTCGGGCTGCTCAGGCGAGGGGGTGGTTGGGGGAGGGGAGAGGGGGGGGGGGGGGGGATAGATCTGCCGGGACAGGGTCAGCAGATAAAGGAGAAGTGAGAGTAGGCCTTGAAAAGGTCTAAATGTGGTTTTGCCTTGTCTCCGAGAGACCGGCATTCGGGTAGGTTTACCCGTTCTGGGGTGGGTCCGGGGCCCGAGGTCAGGGGTGCAACAGTGAGGTCCTGGCCCTCTGTTGCTTGTGTGACCCTTCGACCCTTCGACCTTTGGTTACAGGTAGGTGTACTGGAAAGGAGGGGGGGTGGAGGTGGGGCTACAGCGGGAGGGGGGGGATTGGTATTGGGTGGGGGGGGAAGGGGGGGGAGAGGGGGATTGGAGGGGAGTGGTTGGCAGGGAGGTAAGGAACGAGGTGGGCGGGGGTAGGGAAGGAAAGAGGGGGGGGAACAGATAGGAGGGGAGCAAGAAAAATGTAGATCAGGGTCTGTAGTTGAGCAGCCGTGAGTTATATGGTACTGTTATAACATCTTTTGCAAACTGATAAGACATGGTACACATTGTGATAACATTAGTTAACATAGGTACGGGGAACATCGTTTTAGTTATACATTTTGTAATACAGAGTTCTTCTGGCTTTGCCTCATCCGAGGCTTAGGCCTTTTGGGAGACGCTCCGAATGTGTCAATAGGGTCAGAGTCCGTGTTCGGTGCAATGTTGGTCAGCATATATCTAATTTGCACTTCTTAGAGGTAATCGGAGTGTAGAGCAAGGTGTGCTTGAGTTATGTGTTGGTTGTGGTTTGGTTCCTGTCACATAACTGGGTGTATTATTGAGTTGAATGTGGTGGTTAAGTAGTGTATTACTAAGTGTTGTGTTATCTTTGGGTTGGTGATCTGTACCTTTTAGATATTTACGGAATTGCATATTTGTCACATAATGATTACCTTTGGGCAAGTTCGGGCCCAGCACACATTGATCTCCACTGAGGCATGCTCAAACCAAGTCATAATACATTTTACACCACTTGTTGCCATGCGATATCGATGCGCGGGCATTCAGGGGCCTATCGGATAGGCATTTAGACTTTACATGTGTCTCATTAGTGTGAGCGCACTGGGTCACATTTGAGATTAACCTGTGGCTGTGTACTGAGTCCCTTTTGAATCCCCGTTAGTAATATTTAGGTTGGACCCATTTCAAGGGTTGGGGTTGGGAGGGGGGGCACTGGGTACCCGTGATTACGGGGGGGGGGGGGATTGCCAGCTGGATTCCATGTCTAATTGGGGGGGGAAGGGGGGAGAGGGGGGGGGTGGTCCTGGGGAGGGTGGTGGGGGTGGGCAGTGGGGAGAGGGGGGGGGCGGAGGGGAGAGAGGGGAAAGGGGGGATGGACGGAAGGGGGAGGGGGTGGGGGGGAGAGGGGGGAGCGGGTGGGGGGGAGGAGAGGGGGGCGGGGGGATAGGGGGGAGGAGGGATAGGGGGGAGGGGGGGTGGAGGGGAGGGGGGGTGAAGAGGGGGGGGGGTGGAGGGGAGGGGTGGTGGAGAGGGGGGGGGAGGAGGGGAGAGGGGGGGGAGGAGGGGGAAAGGGGGGGGGGTGGAAGTGGTCTGGGGGAGGGAGGAAGAGAGAGGGGGGAGGGGGGGGATGGCGAGGGAAGGGAGGGGGAGGGGGAGGAATCCACAGTTTGTATGGCAGACTACCAGTGGGGACATTTATATTGGTGCAGCTGCTGCCTTATGTATAGTCCACGACGTGTGTATGTGAGTACAAATTGGGTCAACATTGTGCAGGTTACAATGAGTCTCTCTGAGACCAGTGGCTCTGGTTAGAGCTTCTTTGGGCTCATTCTGTGCTCAGTCTGCTGGTTGGCGCCGTCCTAGTTGGCGGTGGGTTCCAGGATTATTGAGTTTAAGAGCGTTCTCTTTTGGGCTAGTATGGAATGGCTGGGAAAGGGGTAAGGGAGGCAGAGGGGGGGGACGGGGAGGGGTTAGGGAAGCTAGGGGGCAGGGAAACAGGGGGGTGGGGATGAGGAGGGGAAAATGCTAGGGAGCGAGTGGAGGGAGGGTGAGCAGGGAATAGAAGGGTTAGGATGGGGTAGGGGCAGCTTTATTAATAACTCCTACTAACTTTAAACTTTAAACCTTTTAGGGATGAAGGTAAGCACTTGTCATTTTTTGTTGCCGTGCGCATGTCTGGTCTGGAGTGTATTTGTGGGGGCTCAGAGGTCACCAGCGCAGACAGGTTTTATTCCCGTATGCTGAGAGGCCCCACTCGTAGCAAAAATGTACTTACAGTTTTCTGTTGGTGGAGGGGGGGCCCGATCTCGTGCCTGAGGTGGATCAGGATGCAAACTTTGTGAGTGACCAAGCACTCTGGGTCGCCGGCTGTTGCAGGCCAGGGATTAATGAGGGGGGGGGGGGGGGGCGGCACAGGCAAGGGAAACCGTGGAGGGTTTCCATCCGTCTGATCTCCATAAATGAGTCCTTTCCCTCCCCCACCCACGACGCCCAGCCCCTCCCCCCCACCCAAAGGGTCGCTTTACTGCGACTCAGCTGGTAAGCTTTGTGCCGGTCCCATGGTTGGCTCCTCCTGGACACGTGATCGGCGCTCTGTGCTGGTCATTCTGGATCCACAGTCGGTCTCCTCGGCTCGCAATTCCAGGCGGGGATGGCGCCCTCTTCTGGTTTGTGCCGTGTGTTCCTCGTTGTGCTGCTCCAGGGTTGTTCCAGCTTCTGTGCAGGGAGCTTGCGTGAGGGACCTCATGCGGTGCAACGTGACAGTGCAGTACTCGAACTGGGAAAGCAGAAAGGTTTGTTTTTAAGGTTTTATTTTCTGTTTCTGCGGCCTGCCAGGCGCTCGGATGCCCTTACTACAGGACCTTCGTTCTCTTGGTCTTGGTTATCCTGTGGGTCAGCGCTCCACGATGGAGGGGGGGATAGTCCCACTGCCTTTGCCATCCTTGTCATCTCCGTGGGGTGTCTGACAATGTGGGTCCTTCCATTCCTGACGACGATCAGTTTAAATGGAAACCCCCATTTATACTTAATCTCGTTTTCCCTGAGGAGGGTGGTCAGGGGTTTAAGCTCCATTCTTTTATTAATGGTTTGTTTAGCTAGATCATTGTAAATCTGTAGGTTGTCGTCGCGGTATACAAGGGGGTTAGCCTTCCTGCAGGCTGACATCAACCTCTCTTTGGTGAGATAACAATGCAGCCTGACTATGGTGTCTCTGGATTTGTGCGGGTCATCTGATCTGGGCCCGAGGGCACGATGGGCTCTGTCCATCTCGAGGTCCCTCGGGTCCAGGTCTGCACATAGCGTTGTGAAGAGCCCACGGAGGTATGCCTGGAGTTGATCTGGCATGATTGTCTCAGGGATACCACGGACCCTCAGGTTTTGCCTTCTCTCACGGTTTTCTTGATCTTCCAGGCTATCTTTTAAGAAGTTGATCTCCCTGCCCAGTCTGTATAGTTCATTATCAGTGGTCGTTTGCGTTTGGAGGGAATCCTCCATTTTCGTTTCCAGCGCCGTCGTTCTCTCCGTGAGACCCGCTATCTCCTGCCTCAATTCCGTGACGGCTGCTTTCAGGTCTCGTTGGATAGAGACATGTAGCTCATCCAGCATGCCTGACATCAGGTCACGCATAAATTCTCTCGTGGGGAGAGACTCCGGGGTTTGCGCTGGCTCTCTCTGCTCCTTAGCCGCGGCCTGCTGTTTAGGGCCTCGTGCGGTACTCGGCCCGGCGCCATCTTGATTTTTCGGCGAGGGATCCGCGCTCCGCTGAGACTGCGGGAAGAAATTGATTGCGCCCTGGCCCGGCGTCGCTCTTTGTTTGGTAGTCATCGCGGGGTGCTTATGTGGTAGGAGGTAGTTTTTTTTTTTTTTTTTTTTTAGGGTCGAAGGGTGAATTGAAGGGTATTTGTGAGTGTGGTTATGTGTTGGGGCCTGTGGAGCTCAGCTCTCACATGTCCATGTTCTTTGGCGTGCCGGACATGCCCCCAAGCCCCCTCATTTCTGAGGTGTCATTTACATATGTACTTTTTTGTATTTCCTTGCTTCTTTTATTTATTTGTTTATTTCAGTTTTTTTGCTTTTTGTTCCCCTCCTCTGTGGGGCCGACCCCTTATTCCTTGATATTTTTGGTCCTCTCCCTCTATTTAGGGCCACCTCAAGAGCTGCACTGGGCCCAGTGGGCTCTTTGTGCTAGATATTGGGACTCAGGAATATAGTTGGAGTGGGGGGAAAGTGTGGTGAAAAAGCCTCTTTATTTATTTGCAGCCCGGCAGTCTGTTGAGAGGCAGCACGATCAGTGGGCTGCACGGTCGGGTGGACCAAGATGGCCGCCAGCCACCTTCAGCAGGGCCGCCCGTCACTCCTATCAGAGCGCCTCCTCTCTCCCCGACCGACAGTCCCACTCGTCGCCTCCGGGGCTCACGAGACCCCCGAATCTCAGGCCAGGACACACTTCTCTCTCCCGTCGGGTAGACTGAGTCAGGCTCAGCGCCTCACATGTCGGACGGCGCCATCTTGTGACTCCGTTTTGGCGGGAGAGCGGGGATGCGTGGCGGTCGTGGGAGAGGGGCTGCTGGTGTTTCCCTCCTTCCTGCACCGAAATCAACTTGCCCCAGTGGCAGCAACTGCCCCTACCTTTTAATTGTGGACACGGTCACTTTTAAGGGGCTCCACTTTAGATGCGCCGCACGATCCCGGCAGCCATCTTGGATTTCCTGATGAGGGGAAGCTGTGCACCAAGAGCGCTCAGACAGCACTTTTTGCCTTGTTAGTCAGGTCCAAGGACCTGGTTTCCTGTGCTGGGAGCTTTGGGCAGTCTTTTAGGGCTTTTTCCCCTGATCTTAGAGGGCTTTTTTGTTTGTTTAGCTTGGTGTATTCTTGGAGCTAGGCAAACCTGTGACCAGCTCGTTCAACCTCCAGGCCACACCCCCCGAAGTGGACTATCCCTGCTCTCAATTCTATTGAGAGCAGGAGCAACTCTCGCCACAGCGCTGCGGCCCCCCCTCGCAGCGGGCCAGGCGCCATTGAGGGGAGGGCTCTCGTCCCTGCAGCGTCCGCCACAGCGGGCGCTGCAGTAGCCAGCGGGGACCAGGCCTTAGGCTTTGGTCCCACTGCGGCCGGCGGCAGCCGTGCGGGCGTGTGCAGCGGGGCCTTAGCCTTAGGCTGCGCTTATAGTGCCGGCGACGACGACAGCGACGTCACGGCAAAACAAATGCATTGCTGCAACCGAAGACGAAGCGACGGCAAGACGGAGCGACGGATTGGTCGTGATCGCTGGAAGTCATCTCTATTTGATTTTCCAGCGACCGTCGCGTCACCGGCACTATAAGCGTAGCCTTAGGCTGCGGCCCCGCTGCTTGCGAGGCTGGCGGCGCGTGCAGCCGAGTCCCCCGGTCTGCAGAGAGCTGCAGGGGGAAAGACAGGGGGGTAAGACTGGGGAGTGACGGGGCGCGGCCGTGATGTCACGCGGCAGGTTCGCCCTCATTGGCTGAACCACTGGGGGACGTGGCCTAGCGTACCATCGCAACTCCTGATCTCAATTTTCTTGAGAGCAGGAGTTTGTCTGCGCAGTGCGGCGCCCCCCCCTCGCAGCGGGCCCGGTCCCATTGTGGGGCGGCTCTTGTCCCTGCAGCGTCTGCCACAGCGGGGACCTGGCCTTAGCTGATGTAAGGGGACAGGGGAGAACCGATCCAGCCTGACCTTTCTTACACTCTTAATTAAGGAGAGGTGATCTGCACCTGGCTTCATTTGCAAAACCTCCCCTGGGACCTTTAACCCTTAGTAGGGCCAGGTATAGTTTGCAAAAGCAGGAGGTATATACCTCCCCTCTACAACTTCACCACCTTTCCTCTCACATATCCTCCCCCCAGCTCATCCCTACTGGGGTGAGCGACCATGGACATCAAGCCGTGCACCCTAGAAATCCCATCAGCATTTCCCTGTCTCAGACCGGCCCTGTGTCCCACAGTGACATTAAAGGGCTGGAGACTAAGGAACCACATGCGCACCGTTGAGTTTTTCTCTTTATTCTGGGACATCCAATAGGGTGACCAGATTTTCACAATGAAAAACCGCGACACATGAAAAAATGATTTATAAAACACATTTGTGACGCACCCGTTGCCATGACAATGAGACACTGACATCAGGCGATGACATATTGCCATGACAATGTGGCATCACTTGATGCCTCGGCGCCATAATGCGTCCCGTAGTCATGTCAACTTGATGCCGCGTGACATCACGGAGCGGCTCGTTGTTATGGCAATGGGCATTACGTGACGTCGCGCAGCCATGTTGATGGAATTTGGAGGGGAGGATACAACCAAAGGCAAGATAAATAAATATATAATAAAAAGATCTAAAAAATGTTATCTCCGGGTTAGCCTTCAATAGAAGGTGGAAACCCTGGCTCCAGTGTGTGTTTATGTGTATAAAGGTGGGCCTTGTAGCGTGTTTGTGTGTATAGAGGTGGGCCCTGCAGTGTGTGTTTGTGTGTGTGTGTACAGAGGTTTTCCCTGCAGTGTGTGTTTGTGTGTACAGAGGTGGAGGCTGCAGTGTGTTTTTGTGTATAGAGGTGGGCCCTGCAGTGTGTGTTTGTGTATATAGAGGTGGGCCCTGCAGTGTGTGTGTGTATTGAGGTGGGGGCTGCAGTGTGTGTTTGTCCGTATAGAGGTGGGGGGCAGAAGTGTGTGTTTGTGTGTATAGAGGAGGGGGCTGCAGTGTGTGTTTGTGTGTACAGAGGTGGGCCCTGCAGTGTGTGTTTGTGTGTACAGAGGTGGGGGCTGGAATGTATTTGTGTGTATAGAGGTGGGTCCTTAAGTGTGTGAATGTTTGTTTGTTCCCACCCCTCCATTCTCGTTCCACCATTCCCATTCTGTCTCTCTCCCCATTCTCTAGTTTTCTCCCTCTATTATCTGTGTCTCTCTCTCCCCCATTCTCTGTGTCTGTATCTCTCTCCCCCATTCTCTCAGTGTATCTCTCTCCCCCATTCTGTGTGTGTGTCTCTCTCTCTCTCCCCTTCTCTGTCCCTCTCTTCCCCCATTCTCTGTCTCTCTTCCCCCATTCTCTGTCTCTCTTCCCCCATTCTCTGTCTCTCTTCCCCATTCTGTGTCCCTCCCTCTCCCCCATTCTGTGTATCTGTCCCTCTCCCCATTCTGTGTCCGTCCTCTCCCCATTCTGTGTCTCTCCCTCTCCCCATTCTGTGTGCCCGTCACTCTCCCCATGCTGTGTCCGTCCCTCTCCCCCATTCTGTGTCCGTCCCTCTCCCCATTCTCTGTGTCCGTCCCTCTCCCCATTCTCTGTGTATCTCCCTCTCCCTATTCTGTGTCCGTCCCTCTCCCCATGCTGTGTGTCTCTCCTCCCCATTCTGTGTGTCCGTCCCTCTCCCCATTCTGTGTGTCCGTCCCTCTCCCCATTCTGTGTCCGTCCCTCTCCCATTCTGTGTCCGTCCCTCTCCCCATTCTGTGTCCGTCCTCTCCCCATTCTGTGTGTCCATCCCTCTCCCCATTCTGTGTGTCCGTCCCTCTCCCCATGCTGTGTCTCTCCCTCTCCCCATTCTGTGTGTCCGTCCCTCTCCCCATTCTGTGTGTCCGTCCTCTCCCATTCTGTGTCCGTCCCTCTCCCATTCTGTGTCCGTCCCTCTCCCCATTCTGTGTGTCCATCCCTCTCCCCATTCTCTGTGTCCGTCCCTCTCCCCATTCTGTGTGTCCGTTCCTCTCCCCATTCTCTGTGTCCGTCCCTCTCCCCATGCTGTGTGTCCGTCCCTCTCCCCATTCTCTGTGTCCGTCCCTCTCCCCATGATGTGTCCGTCCCTTCCCCATGCTGTGTCCGTCCCTCTCCCCATGCTGTGTCCGTCTCTCCCCATGCTGTGTCCCTTCCCTCTCCCCATTCTGTGTGTCCGTCCCTCCCCCATTCTGTGTCCGTCCCTCTCCCCATTCTGTGTGTCCATCCCTCTCCCCATTCTGTGTGTCCGTCCCTCTCCCCATGCTGTGTCTCTCCTCTCCCATTCTGTGTGTCCGTCCCTCTCCCCATTCTCTGTGTCCGTCCCTCTCCCCATTCTGTGTGTCCGTTCCTCTCCCCATTCTCTGTGTCCGTCCCTCTCCCCATGCTGTGTGTCCGTCCCTCTCCCCATTCTCTGTGTCCGTCCCTCTCCCATTCTGTGTGTCCGTCTCTCTCTCCATTCTGTGTGTCCGTCCCTCTCCCCATTCTGTGTCCGTCCCTCTCCCCATTCTGTGTCCGTCCCTCTCCCCATTCTGTGTCCGTCCCTCTCCCCATTCTGTGTCCGTCCCTCTCCCCATTCTGTGTGTGTCTCTCTCCCCATGCTGTGTGTCCGTCTCTCTCCCCATGCTGTGTGTCCGTCTCTCTCCCCATGCTGTGTGTCCGTCTCTCTCCCACATGCTGTGTGTCCGTCTCTCTCCCCATGCTGTGTGTCCGTCTCTCTCCCCATGCTGTGTGTCCGTCTCTCTCCCCATGCTGTGTGTCCGTCTCTCTCCCCATGCTGTGTGTCCGTCTCTCTCCCATGCTGTGTGTCCGTCTCTCTCCCCATGCTGTGTGTCCGTCTCTCTCCCCATGCTGTGTGTCCGTCTCTCTCCCCATGCTGTGTGTCCGTCTCTCTCCCCATGCTGTGTGTCCGTCTCTCTCCCCATGCTGTGTGTCCGTCTCTCTCCCCATGCTGTGTGTCCGTCTCTCTCCCCATGCTGTGTGTCCGTCTCTCTCCCCATGCTGTGTGTCCGTCTCTCTCCCCATGCTGTGTGTCCGTCTCTCTCCCCATGCTGTGTGTCCGTCTCTCTCCCCATTCTGTGTGTCCGTCTCTCTCCCCATGCTGTGTGTCCGTCTCTCTCCCCATGCTGTGTGTCCGTCTCTCTCCCCATGCTGTGTGTCCGTCTCTCTCCCCATGCGGTGTGTCCGTCTCTCTCCCCATGCGGTGTGTCCGTCTCTCTCCCCATGCGGTGTGTCCATCTCTCTCCCATGCTATGTCCGTCCCTTCTCCCATTCTGTGTGCCCGTTCCTCTCCCATTCTGTGTGCCCGTTCCTTCTCCCATTCTGTGTGCCCGTCCCTCTCCCCATGCTGTGCCGTCCTCTCCCGATGCTGTCTCTCCCTCTCCCCATGTTGTCTCTCTGTCTCCCCATGCTGTGTCTCTCTGTCTCTTTCCCCATGCTGTGTCTGCCTCCCATGCTCTTCTCTCCCCATGATGTCTCTCTGTCTCTCTGTCTCTCTCCCCATGATGTGTCTCTCTGACCCTCTCTCCCCATGCTGTGTCTTTTTCTCTCTCCCATGCTGTTTCTCTCTCCCATGCTGTCTCTCTCTCTCTCTCCCCATGCTGTTTCTCTCTCTCTCCCCATGCTGTCTCTCTCTCTCTCTCCCCCATGCTGTTCTCTCTCTCTCCCCATGCTGTTTCTCTCTCTCTCCCCATGCTGTTTCTCTCTCTCTCCCCATGCTGTTTCTCTCTCTCTCCCCATGCTGTTCTCTCTCTCTCCCCATGCTGTCTCTCTCTCCCCATGCTGTTTCTCTCTCCCCATGCTGCACTCTGTCTCCCATGCTGTCTCTCTCTCTCCCCATGCTGTCACTCTCTCTCCCATGCTGTCACTCTCTCTCCCCATGCTGTCACTCTCTCTCCCCATGCTGTCACTCTCTCTCCCCATGCTGTCACTCTCTCTCCCCATGCTGTCACTCTCTCTTCCACCATGCTGTCACTCTCTCTCCCCATGCGTCACTCTCTCTCCCATGCTGTCACTCTCTCTCCCCATGCTGTCACTCTCTCTCCCATGCTGTCACTCTCTCTCCCCATGCTGTCACTCTCTCTCCCCATGCTGTCACTCTCTCTCCCCATGCTGTCACTCTCTCTCCCATGCTGTCACTCTCTCTCCCCATGCTGTCACTCTCTCTCCCATGCTGTCTCTCTCTCCATGCTGTCACTCTCTCTCCCATGCTGTCACTCTCTCTCCCCATGCTGTCACTCTCTCTCCCCATGCTGTCACTCTCTCTCCCCATGCTGTCACTCTCTCTCCCCATGCTGTCACTCTCTCTCCCCATGCTGTCACTCTCTCTCCCCATGCTGTCACTCTCTCTCCCCATGCTGTCACTCTCTCTCCCCATGCTGTCACTCTCTCTCCCCATGCTGTCACTCTCTCTCCCATGCTGTCACTCTCTCTCCCCATGCTGTCACTCTCTCTCCCATGCTGTCACTCTCTCTCCCCATGCTGTCACTCTCTCTCCCATGCTGTCACTCTCTCTCCCCTGATGCTGTCTCTCCCCATGCTGTCACTCTCTCTCCCCATGCTGTCACTCTCTCTCCCCATGCTGTCACTCTCTCTCCCCATGCTGTCACTCTCTCTCCCCATGCTGTCACTCTCTCTCCCCATGCTGTCACTCTCTCTCCCCATGCTGTCACTCTCTCTCCCCATGCTGTCACTCTCTCTCCCCATGCTGTCACTCTCTCTCCCCATGCTGTCACTCTCTCTCCCCATGCTGTCACTCTCTCTCCCCATGCTGTCACTCTCTCCCCCCATGCTGTCACTCTCTCCCCCCATGCTGTCACTCTCTCCCCCATGCTGTCACTCTCTCCCCCCATGCTGTCACTCTCTCCCCCCATGCTGTCACTCTCTCCCCCCATGCTGTCACTCTCTCCCCCCATGCTGTCACTCTCTCCCCCCATGCTGTCACTCTCTCCCCCATGCTGTCACTCTCTCCCCCCATGCTGTCACTCTCTCCCCCCATGCTGTCACTCTCTCCCCCCATGCTGTCACTCTCTCCCCCATGCTGTCACTCTCTCCCCCCATGCTGTCACTCTCTCCCCCCATGCTGTCACTCTCTCCCCCCATGCTGTCACTCTCTCCCCCCATGCTGTCACTCTCTCCCCCCATGCTGTCACTCTCTCCCCCCATGCTGTCACTCTCTCCCCCCATGCTGTCACTCTCTCCCCCCATGCTGTCACTCTCTCCCCCCATGCTGTCACTCTCTCCCCCCATGCTGTCACTCTCTCCCCCCATGCTGTCACTCTCTCCCCCCATGCTGTCACTCTCTCCCCCATGCTGTCACTCTCTCCCCCCATGCTGTCACTCTCTCCCCCCATGCTGTCACTCTCTCCCCCCATGCTGTCACTCTCTCCCCCCATGCTGTCACTCTCTCCCCCCATGCTGTCACTCTCTCCCCCCATGCTGTCACTCTCTCCCCCCATGCTGTCACTCTCTCCCCCCATGCTGTCACTCTCTCCCCCATGCTGTCACTCTCTCCCCCCATGCTGTCACTCTCTCCCCCCATGCTGTCACTCTCTCCCCCCATGCTGTCACTCTCTCTCCCCATGCTGTCACTCTCTCTCCCCATGCTGTCACTCTCTCTCCCCATGCTGTCACTCTCTCTCCCCATGCTGTCACTCTCTCTCCCCATGCTGTCACTCTCTCTCCCCATGCTGTCACTCTCTCTCCCCATGCTGTCACTCTCTCTCCCCATGCTGTCACTCTCTCTCCCCATGCTGTCACTCTCTCTCCCCATGCTGTCACTCTCTCTCCCCATGCTGTCACTCTCTCTCCCCATGCTGTCACTCTCTCTCCCCATGCTGTCACTCTCTCTCCCCATGCTGTCACTCTCTCTCCCCATGCTGTCACTCTCTCTCCCCATGCTGTCACTCTCTCTCCCCATGCTGTCACTCTCTCTCCCCATGCTGTCACTCTCTCTCCCCATGCTGTCACTCTCTCTCCCCATGCTGTCACTCTCTCTCCCCATGCTGTCACTCTCTCTCCCCATGCTGTCACTCTCTCTCCCCATGCTGTCACTCTCTCTCCCCATGCTGTCACTCTCTCTCCCCATGCTGTCACTCTCTCTCCCCATGCTGTCACTCTCTCTCCCCATGCTGTCACTCTCTCTCCCCATGCTGTCACTCTCTCTCCCCATGCTGTCACTCTCTCTCCCCATGCTGTCACTCTCTCTCCCCATGCTGTCACTCTCTCTCCCCATGCTGTCACTCTCTCTCCCCATGCTGTCACTCTCTCTCCCCATGCTGTCACTCTCTCTCCCCATGCTGTCACTCTCTCTCCCCATGCTGTCACTCTCTCTCCCCATGCTGTCACTCTCTCTCCCCATGCTGTCACTCTCTCTCCCCATGCTGTCACTCTCTCTCCCCATGCTGTCACTCTCTCTCCCCATGCTGTCACTCTCTCTCCCCATGCTGTCACTCTCTCTCCCCATGCTGTCACTCTCTCTCCCCATGCTGTCACTCTCTCTCCCCATGCTGTCACTCTCTCTCCCCATGCTGTCACTCTCTCTCCCCATGCTGTCACTCTCTCTCCCCATGCTGTCACTCTCTCTCCCCATGCTGTCACTCTCTCTCCCCATGCTGTCACTCTCTCTCCCCATGCTGTCACTCTCTCTCCCCATGCTGTCACTCTCTCTCCCCATGCTGTCACTCTCTCTCCCCATGCTGTCACTCTCTCTCCCCATGCTGTCACTCTCTCTCCCCATGCTGTCACTCTCTCTCCCCATGCTGTCACTCTCTCTCCCCATGCTGTCACTCTCTCTCCCCATGCTGTCACTCTCTCTCCCCATGCTGTCACTCTCTCTCCCCATGCTGTCACTCTCTCTCCCCATGCTGTCACTCTCTCTCCCCATGCTGTCACTCTCTCTCCCCATGCTGTCACTCTCTCTCCCCATGCTGTCACTCTCTCTCCCCATGCTGTCACTCTCTCTCCCCATGCTGTCACTCTCTCTCCCCATGCTGTCACTCTCTCTCCCCATGCTGTCACTCTCTCTCCCCATGCTGTCACTCTCTCTCCCCATGCTGTCACTCTCTCTCCCCATGCTGTCACTCTCTCTCCCCATGCTGTCACTCTCTCTCCCCATGCTGTCACTCTCTCTCCCCATGCTGTCACTCTCTCTCCCCATGCTGTCACTCTCTCTCCCCATGCTGTCACTCTCTCTCCCCATGCTGTCACTCTCTCTCCCCATGCTGTCACTCTCTCTCCCCATGCTGTCACTCTCTCTCCCCATGCTGTCACTCTCTCTCCCCATGCTGTCACTCTCTCTCCCCATGCTGTCACTCTCTCTCCCCATGCTGTCACTCTCTCTCCCCATGCTGTCACTCTCTCTCCCCATGCTGTCACTCTCTCTCCCCATGCTGTCACTCTCTCTCCCCATGCTGTCACTCTCTCTCCCCATGCTGTCACTCTCTCTCCCCATGCTGTCACTCTCTCTCCCCATGCTGTCACTCTCTCTCCCCATGCTGTCACTCTCTCTCCCCATGCTGTCACTCTCCCTCTCTCTCCCCATGCTGTCACTCTCTCTCCCCATGCTGTCACTCTCTCTCCCCATGCTGTCACTCTCTCTCCCCATGCTGTCACTCTCTCTCCCCATGCTGTCACTCTCTCTCCCCATGCTGTCACTCTCTCTCCCCATGCTGTCACTCTCTCTCCCCATGCTGTCACTCTCTCTCCCCATGCTGTCACTCTCTCTCCCCATGCTGTCACTCTCTCTCCCCATGCTGTCACTCTCTCTCCCCATGCTGTCACTCTCTCTCCCCATGCTGTCACTCTCTCTCCCCATGCTGTCACTCTCTCTCCCCATGCTGTCACTCTCTCTCCCCATGCTGTCACTCTCTCTCCCCATGCTGTCACTCTCTCTCCCCATGCTGTCACTCTCTCTCCCCATGCTGTCACTCTCTCTCCCCATGCTGTCACTCTCTCTCCCCATGCTGTCACTCTCTCTCCCCATGCTGTCACTCTCTCTCCCCATGCTGTCACTCTCTCTCCCCATGCTGTCACTCTCTCTCCCCATGCTGTCACTCTCTCTCCCCATGCTGTCACTCTCTCTCCCCATGCTGTCACTCTCTCTCCCCATGCTGTCACTCTCTCTCCCCATGCTGTCACTCTCTCTCCCCATGCTGTCACTCTCTCTCCCCATGCTGTCACTCTCTCTCCCCATGCTGTCACTCTCTCTCCCCATGCTGTCACTCTCTCTCCCCATGCTGTCACTCTCTCTCCCCATGCTGTCACTCTCTCTCCCCATGCTGTCACTCTCTCTCCCCATGCTGTCACTCTCTCTCCCCATGCTGTCACTCTCTCTCCCCATGCTGTCACTCTCTCTCCCCATGCTGTCACTCTCTCTCCCCATGCTGTCACTCTCTCTCCCCATGCTGTCACTCTCTCTCCCCATGCTGTCACTCTCTCTCCCCATGCTGTCACTCTCTCTCCCCATGCTGTCACTCTCTCTCCCCATGCTGTCACTCTCTCTCCCCATGCTGTCACTCTCTCTCCCCATGCTGTCACTCTCTCTCCCCATGCTGTCACTCTCTCTCCCCATGCTGTCACTCTCTCTCCCCATGCTGTCACTCTCTCTCCCCATGCTGTCACTCTCTCTCCCCATGCTGTCACTCTCTCTCCCCATGCTGTCACTCTCTCTCCCCATGCTGTCACTCTCTCTCCCCATGCTGTCACTCTCTCTCCCCATGCTGTCACTCTCTCTCCCCATGCTGTCACTCTCTCTCCCCATGCTGTCACTCTCTCTCCCCATGCTGTCACTCTCTCTCCCCATGCTGTCACTCTCTCTCCCCATGCTGTCACTCTCTCTCCCCATGCTGTCACTCTCTCTCCCCATGCTGTCACTCTCTCTCCCCATGCTGTCACTCTCTCTCCCCATGCTGTCACTCTCTCTCCCCATGCTGTCACTCTCTCTCCCCATGCTGTCACTCTCTCTCCCCATGCTGTCACTCTCTCTCCCCATGCTGTCACTCTCTCTCCCCATGCTGTCACTCTCTCTCCCCATGCTGTCACTCTCTCTCCCCATGCTGTCACTCTCTCTCCCCATGCTGTCACTCTCTCTCCCCATGCTGTCACTCTCTCTCCCCATGCTGTCACTCTCTCTCCCCATGCTGTCACTCTCTCTCCCCATGCTGTCACTCTCTCTCCCCATGCTGTCACTCTCTCTCCCCATGCTGTCACTCTCTCTCCCCATGCTGTCACTCTCTCTCCCATGCTGTCACTCTCTCTCCCCATGCTGTCACTCTCTCTCCCCATGCTGTCACTCTCTCTCCCCCATGCTGTCACTCTCTCTCCCCATGCTGTCACTCTCTCTCCCCATGCTGTCACTCTCTCTCCCCATGCTGTCACTCTCTCTCCCCATGCTGTCACTCTCTCTCCCCATGCTGTCACTCTCTCTCCCCATGCTGTCACTCTCTCTCCCCATGCTGTCACTCTCTCTCCCCATGCTGTCACTCTCTCTCCCCATGCTGTCACTCTCTCTCCCCATGCTGTCACTCTCTCTCCCCATGCTGTCACTCTCTCTCCCCATGCTGTCACTCTCTCTCCCCATGCTGTCACTCTCTCTCCCCATGCTGTCACTCTCTCTCCCCATGCTGTCACTCTCTCTCCCCATGCTGTCACTCTCTCTCCCCATGCTGTCACTCTCTCTCCCCATGCTGTCACTCTCTCTCCCCATGCTGTCACTCTCTCTCCCCATGCTGTCACTCTCTCTCCCCATGCTGTCACTCTCTCTCCCCATGCTGTCACTCTCTCTCCCCATGCTGTCACTCTCTCTCCCCATGCTGTCACTCTCTCTCCCCATGCTGTCACTCTCTCTCCCCATGCTGTCACTCTCTCTCCCCATGCTGTCACTCTCTCTCCCCATGCTGTCATGCTGTCACTCTCTCTCCCCATGCTGTCACTCTCTCTCCCCATGCTGTCACTCTCTCTCCCCATGCTGTCACTCTCTCTCCCCATGCTGTCACTCTCTCTCCCCATGCTGTCACTCTCTCTCCCCATGCTGTCACTCTCTCTCCCCATGCTGTCACTCTCTCTCCCCATGCTGTCACTCTCTCTCCCCATGCTGTCACTCTCTCTCCCCATGCTGTCACTCTCTCTCCCCATGCTGTCACTCTCTCTCCCCATGCTGTCACTCTCTCTCCCCATGCTGTCACTCTCTCTCCCCATGCTGTCACTCTCTCTCCCCATGCTGTCACTCTCTCTCCCCATGCTGTCACTCTCTCTCCCCATGCTGTCACTCTCTCTCCCCATGCTGTCACTCTCTCTCCCCATGCTGTCACTCTCTCTCCCCATGCTGTCACTCTCTCTCCCCATGCTGTCACTCTCTCTCCCCATGCTGTCACTCTCTCTCCCCATGCTGTCACTCTCTCTCCCCATGCTGTCACTCTCTCTCCCCATGCTGTCACTCTCTCTCCCCATGCTGTCACTCTCTCTCCCCATGCTGTCACTCTCTCTCCCCATGCTGTCACTCTCTCTCCCCATGCTGTCACTCTCTCTCCCCATGCTGTCACTCTCTCTCCCCATGCTGTCACTCTCTCTCCCCATGCTGTCACTCTCTCTCCCCATGCTGTCACTCTCTCTCCCCATGCTGTCACTCTCTCTCCCCATGCTGTCACTCTCTCTCCCCATGCTGTCACTCTCTCTCCCCATGCTGTCACTCTCTCTCCCCATGCTGTCACTCTCTCTCCCCATGCTGTCACTCTCTCTCCCCATGCTGTCACTCTCTCTCCCCATGCTGTCACTCTCTCTCCCCATGCTGTCACTCTCTCTCCCCATGCTGTCACTCTCTCTCCCCATGCTGTCACTCTCTCTCCCCATGCTGTCACTCTCTCTCCCCATGCTGTCACTCTCTCTCCCCATGCTGTCACTCTCTCTCCCCATGCTGTCACTCTCTCTCCCCATGCTGTCACTCTCTCTCCCCATGCTGTCACTCTCTCTCCCCATGCTGTCACTCTCTCTCCCCATGCTGTCACTCTCTCTCCCCATGCTGTCACTCTCTCTCCCCATGCTGTCACTCTCTCTCCCCATGCTGTCACTCTCTCTCCCCATGCTGTCACTCTCTCTCCCCATGCTGTCACTCTCTCTCCCCATGCTGTCACTCTCTCTCCCCATGCTGTCACTCTCTCTCCCCATGCTGTCACTCTCTCTCCCCATGCTGTCACTCTCTCTCCCCATGCTGTCACTCTCTCTCCCCATGCTGTCACTCTCTCTCCCCATGCTGTCACTCTCTCTCCCCATGCTGTCACTCTCTCTCCCCATGCTGTCACTCTCTCTCCCCATGCTGTCACTCTCTCTCCCCATGCTGTCACTCTCTCTCCCCATGCTGTCACTCTCTCTCCCCATGCTGTCACTCTCTCTCCCCATGCTGTCACTCTCTCTCCCCATGCTGTCACTCTCTCTCCCCATGCTGTCACTCTCTCTCCCCATGCTGTCACTCTCTCTCCCCATGCTGTCACTCTCTCTCCCCATGCTGTCACTCTCTCTCCCCATGCTGTCACTCTCTCTCCCCATGCTGTCACTCTCTCTCCCCATGCTGTCACTCTCTCTCCCCATGCTGTCACTCTCTCTCCCCATGCTGTCACTCTCTCTCCCCATGCTGTCACTCTCTCTCCCCATGCTGTCACTCTCTCTCCCCATGCTGTCACTCTCTCTCCCCATGCTGTCACTCTCTCTCCCCATGCTGTCACTCTCTCTCCCCATGCTGTCACTCTCTCTCCCC